>NC_053495.1:807566-887566 GCF_905171775.1 Rana temporaria | reverse complement strand
CCTCCCCCTCTTCTATGCGCAGATCCCCGCCAGCCTCGCCTTTCCCTGAATACATAATTGGTCCAATCACGGCCTGTTACTGTAATAAAGCGATCTGATGAGAATGATGCTAATTAAACCAGATTGGAGTCTTTATAGACAGCGGGGGGGGGACGTGAAAGACAGGCTGCCATTAACCCCTCCGCTGCCGCCGCCATAGAAGGACGCGCGCGGTTTCTACGCCCGGGCCGAGTCCGTGAATCGGAAAAGGGCGATGGAGGAGCGCAGGGCGAGCAAAATAGCGCAATATTTCAGACGATTGGATTATCTCTACATGGAGAGAACTTTCACTATATGAACTGATTTTTATTTTTTAGTTCACAAAACTTTATTTATAATTTCCACCTTTACATCGAAACACCGAGCTGAGTGATTGTAATGTCTCATTTATGTTCCAATAAAATAAAATACATGTTATACTTGCAAAGAGCAGCCCGGATCCTCCTCTTCTCGGGTCCCTCTTCTGAGCTCCTGGCCCCTCCCTCCTCTACTCAGGTCCCTCTTCTGAGCTCCTAGCCCCTCCCTCCTCTTCTCGGGTCCCTCTTCTGAGCTCCTGGCCCCTCCCTCCTCTTCTCGGGTCCCTCTTCTGAGCTCCTGGCCCCTCCCCTCTCTTCTCGGGGTCCCTCTTCTGAGCTCCTGGCCCCTCCCCTCTCTTCTCGGGGTCCCTCTTCTGAGCTCCTGGCCCCTCCCTCCTCTTCTCGGGTCCCTCTTCTGAGCTCCGCCCCTCCCTCCACTTCTCGGGTCCCTCTTCTGAGCTCCTGGCCCCTCCCCTCTCTTCTCGGGTCCCTCTTCTGAGCTCCTGGCCCCTCCCCTCTCTTCTCGGGGTCCCTCTTCTGAGCTCCTGGCCCCTCCCTCCTCTTCTCGGGCCCCTCTTCTGAGCTCCTGGCCCCTCCCTCCACTTCTCGGGTCCCTCTTCTGAGCTCCTGGCCCCTCCCCTCTCTTCTCGGGTCCCTCTTCTGAGCTCCTGGCCCCTCCCCTCTCTTCTCGGGGTCCCTCTTCTGAGCTCCTGGCCCCTCCCTCCTCTTCTCGGGCCCCTCTTCTGAGCTCTTGGCCCCTCCCTCCTCTTCTCGGGCCCCTCTTCTGAGCTCCTGGCCCCTCCCTCCTCTTCTCGGGTCCCTCCTCTGAGCTCCTGGCCCCTCCCTCCTCTTCTCGGGCCCCTCTTCTGAGCTCCTGGCCCCTCCCTCCTCTTCTCGGGTCCCTCCTCTGAGCTCCTAGCCCCTCCCTCCTCTTCTCGGGTCCCTCTTCTGAGCTCCTGGCCCCTCCCCTCTCTTCTCGGGTCCCTCTTCTGAGCTCCTGGCCCCTCCCTCCTCTTCTCGGGTCCCTCTTCTGAGCTCCTGGCCCCTCCCTCCTCTTCTCAGGTCCCTCTTCTGAGCTCCTGGCCCCTCCCTCCTCTTCTCGGGTCCCTCTTCTGAGCTCCTGGCCCCTCCCCTCTCTTCTCGGGTCTCTCTTCTGAGCTCCTAGCCCCTCCCTCCTCTTCTCGGGTCCCTCTTCTGAGCTCCGCCCCTCCCTCCTCTCCTCGGGTCCCTCTTCTGAGCTCCTGGCCCCTCCCTCCTCTTCTCGGGTCCCTCTTCTGAGCTCCTGGCCCCTCCCCTCTCTTCTCAGGTCCCTCTTCTGAGCTCCTGGCCCCTCCCCTCTCGTCTCTGGTCCCTCTTCTGAGCTCCTGGCCCCTCCCCTCTCTTCTCGGGTCCCTCTTCTGAGCTCCTGGCCCCTCCCCTCTCTTCTCGGGGTCCCTCTTCTGAGCTCCTGGCCCCTCCCTCCTCTTCTCGGGTCCCTCTTCTGAGCTCCGCCCCTCCCTCCTCTTCTCGGGTCCCTCTTCTGAGCTCCTGGCCCCTCCCGCCTCTACTCAGGTCCCTCTTCTGAGCTCCTGGCCCCTCCCTCCTCTTCTCGGGTCCCTCTTCTGAGCTCCTGGCCCCTCCCTCCACTTCTCGGGTCCCTCTTCTGAGCTTCTGGCCCCTCCCCTCTCTTCTCAGGTCCCTCTTCTGAGCTCCTGGCCCCTCCCCTCTCTTCTCGGGGTCCCTCTTCTGAGCTCCTGGCCCCTCCCTCCTCTTCTCGGGTCCCTCTTCTGAGCTCCGCCCCTCCCTCCTCTTCTCGGGTCCCTCTTCTGAGCTCCTGGCCCCTCCCGCCTCTACTCAGGTCCCTCTTCTGAGCTCCGCCCCTCCCTCCTCTTCTCGGGTCCCTCTTCTGAGCTCCTGTCCCCTCCCTCCTCTACTCAGGTCCCTCTTCTGAGCTCCTAGCCCCTCCCTCCTCTTCTCGGGTCCCTCTTCTGAGCTCCTGGCCCCTCCCTCCTCTTCTCGGGTCCCTCTTCTGAGCTCCTGGCCCCTCCCCTCTCTTCTCGGGTCCCTCCTCTGAGCTCCTGGCCCCTCCCCTCTCGTCTCTGGTCCCTCTTCTGAGCTCCTGGCCCCTCCCTCCTCTTTTCGGGTCCCTCTTCTGAGCTCCGCCCCTCCCTCCTCTCCTCGGGTCCCTCTTCTGAGCTCCTGGCCCCTCCCTCCTCTTCTCGGGTCCCTCTTCTGAGCTCCTGGCCCCTCCCGCCTCTACTCAGGTCCCTCTTCTGAGCTCCTGGCCCCTCCCCTCTCTTCTCGGGGTCCCTCTTCTGAGCTCCTGGCCCCTCCCTCCTCTTCTCGGGTCCCTCTTCTGAGCTCCTGGCCCCTCCCCTCTCTTCTCGGGTCCCTCCTCTGAGCTCCTGGCCCCTCCCCTCTCGTCTCTGGTCCCTCTTCTGAGCTCCTGGCCCCTCCCTCCTCTTTTCGGGTCCCTCTTCTGAGCTCCTGGCCCCTCCCTCCTCTTCTCAGGTCCCTCTTCTGAGCTCCTAGCCCCTCCCTCCTCTTCTCGGGTCCCTCTTCTGAGCTCCTGGCCCCTCCCTCCTCTTCTCGGGTCCCTCTTCTGAGCTCCTGGCCCCTCCCTCCTCTTCTCGGGTCCCTCTTCTGAGCTCCTGGCCCCTCCCGCCTCTACTCAGGTCCCTCTTCTGAGCTCCTGGCCCCTCCCCTCTCTTCTCGGGGTCCCTCTTCTGAGCTCCTGGCCCCTCCCTCCTCTTCTCGGGTCCCTCTTCTGAGCTCCTGGCCCCTCCCCTCTCTTCTCGGGTCCCTCCTCTGAGCTCCTGGCCCCTCCCCTCTCGTCTCTGGTCCCTCTTCTGAGCTCCTGGCCCCTCCCTCCTCTTCTCGGGCCCCTCTTCTGAGCTCCTGGCCCCTCCCTCCTCTTCTCAGGTCCCTCTTCTGAGCTCCTAGCCCCTCCCTCCTCTTCTCGGGTCCCTCTTCTGAGCTCCTAGCCCCTCCCTCCTCTTCTCGGGTCCCTCTTCTGAGCTCCTGGCCCCTCCCTCCTCTTCTCGGGTCCCTCTTCTGAGCTCCTGGCCCCTCCCTCCTCTTCTCGGGTCCCTCTTCTGAGCTCCTGGCCCCTCCCTCCTCTTCTCGAGTCCCTCTTCTGAGCTCCTGGCCCCTCCCTTCTCTTCTCGGGTCCCTCTTCTAAGCTCCTGGCCCCTCCCCTCTCTTCTTGGGTCCCTCTTCTGAGCTCCTGGCCCCTCCCTCCTCTTCTCGGGTCCCTCTTCTGAGCTCCTGGCCCCTCCCTCCCTCTTCTCGGGCCCCTCTTCTGAGCTCCTGGCCCCTCCCTCCTCTTCTCGGGCCCCTCTTCTGAGCTCCTGGCCCCTCCCCTCTCTTCTCGGGGTCCCTCTTCTGAGCTCCTGGCCCCTCCCTCCTCTTCTCGGGTCCCTCTTCTGAGCTCCTGGCCCCTCCCCTCTCTTCTCGGGTCCCTCTTCTGAGCTCCTGGCCCCTCCCTCCTCTTCTCAGGTCCCTCTTCTGAGCTCCTGGCCCCTCCCTCCTCTTCTCGGGTCCCTCTTCTGAGCTCCTGGCCCCTCCCTCCTCTTCTCGGGTCCCTCTTCTGAGCTCCTGGCCCCTCCCTCCTCTTCTCGGGTCCCTCTTCTGAGCTCCTGGCTCTTCCCTCCCCTTCTCGGGTCCCTCTTCTGAGCTCCTGGCCCCTCCCTCCACTTCTCGGGTCCCTCTTCTGAGCTCCTGGCCCCTCCCTCCACTTCTCGGGTCCCTCTTCTGAGCTCCTGGCCCCTCCCTCCTCTTCTCAAGTCCCTCTTCTATACTCCTGGCCCCTCCCCTCTCTTCTCGGGTCCCTCTTCTGAGCTCCTGGCCCCTCCCTCCTCTTCTCGGGTCCCTCTTCTGAGCTCCTGGCCCCTCCCTTCTCTTCTCGGGTCCCTCTTCTGAGCTCCTGGCCCCTCCCTCCTCTACTCAGGTCCCTTTTCTGAGCTCCTGGCCCCTCCCTCCTCTTCTCGGGTCCCTCTTCTGAGCTCCTGGCCCCTCCCTCCACTTCTCGGGTCCCTCTTCTGAGCTTCTGGCCCCTCCCCTCTCTTCTCGGGGTCCCTCTTCTGAGCTCCTGGCCCCTCCCTCCTCTTCTCGGGTCCCTCTTCTGAGCTCCGCCCCTCCCTCCTCTTCTCGGGTCCCTCTTCTGAGCTCCTGGCCCCTCCCGCCTCTACTCAGGTCCCTCTTCTGAGCTCCTGGCCCCTCCCCTCTCTTCTCGGGTCCCTCTTCTGAGCTCCTGTCCCCTCCCTCCTCTACTCAGGTCCCTCTTCTGAGCTCCTAGCCCCTCCCTCCTCTTCTCGGGTCCCTCTTCTGAGCTCCTGGCCCCTCCCTCCTCTTCTCGGGTCCCTCTTCTGAGCTCCTGGCCCCTCCCCTCTCTTCTCGGGTCCCTCCTCTGAGCTCCTGGCCCCTCCCCTCTCGTCTCTGGTCCCTCTTCTGAGCTCCTGGCCCCTCCCTCCTCTTTTCGGGTCCCTCTTCTGAGCTCCGCCCCTCCCTCCTCTCCTCGGGTCCCTCTTCTGAGCTCCTGGCCCCTCCCTCCTCTTCTCGGGTCCCTCTTCTGAGCTCCTGGCCCCTCCCGCCTCTACTCAGGTCCCTCTTCTGAGCTCCTGGCCCCTCCCCTCTCTTCTCGGGGTCCCTCTTCTGAGCTCCTGGCCCCTCCCTCCTCTTCTCGGGTCCCTCTTCTGAGCTCCTGGCCCCTCCCCTCTCTTCTCGGGTCCCTCCTCTGAGCTCCTGGCCCCTCCCCTCTCGTCTCTGGTCCCTCTTCTGAGCTCCTGGCCCCTCCCTCCTCTTTTCGGGTCCCTCTTCTGAGCTCCTGGCCCCTCCCTCCTCTTCTCAGGTCCCTCTTCTGAGCTCCTAGCCCCTCCCTCCTCTTCTCGGGTCCCTCTTCTGAGCTCCTGGCCCCTCCCTCCTCTTCTCGGGTCCCTCTTCTGAGCTCCTAGCCCCTCCCTCCTCTTCTCGGGTCCCTCTTCTGAGCTCCTGGCCCCTCCCTCCTCTTCTCGGGTCCCTCTTCTGAGCTCCTGGCCCCTCCCTCCTCTTCTCGAGTCCCTCTTCTGAGCTCCTGGCCCCTCCCTTCTCTTCTCGGGTCCCTCTTCTAAGCTCCTGGCCCCTCCCCTCTCTTCTTGGGTCCCTCTTCTGAGCTCCTGGCCCCTCCCTCCTCTTCTCGGGTCCCTCTTCTGAGCTCCTGGCCCCTCCCTCCCTCTTCTCGGGCCCCTCTTCTGAGCTCCTGGCCCCTCCCTCCTCTTCTCGGGCCCCTCTTCTGAGCTCCTGGCCCCTCCCCTCTCTTCTCGGGGTCCCTCTTCTGAGCTCCTGGCCCCTCCCTCCTTTTCTCGGGTCCCTCTTCTGAGCTCCTGGCCCCTCCCCTCTCTTCTCGGGTCCCTCTTCTGAGCTCCTGGCCCCTCCCTCCTCTTCTCAGGTCCCTCTTCTGAGCTCCTGGCCCCTCCCTCCTCTTCTCGGGTCCCTCTTCTGAGCTCCTGGCCCCTCCCTCCTCTTCTCGGGTCCCTCTTCTGAGCTCCTGGCCCCTCCCTCCTCTTCTCGGGTCCCTCTTCTGAGCTCCTGGCTCTTCCCTCCCCTTCTCGGGTCCCTCTTCTGAGCTCCTGGCCCCTCCCTCCACTTCTCGGGTCCCTCTTCTGAGCTCCTGGCCCCTCCCTCCACTTCTCGGGTCCCTCTTCTGAGCTCCTGGCCCCTCCCTCCTCTTCTCAAGTCCCTCTTCTATACTCCTGGCCCCTCCCCTCTCTTCTCGGGTCCCTCTTCTGAGCTCCTGGCCCCTCCCTCCTCTTCTCGGGTCCCTCTTCTGAGCTCCTGGCCCCTCCCTTCTCTTCTCGGGTCCCTCTTCTGAGCTCCTGGCCCCTCCCTCCTCTACTCAGGTCCCTTTTCTGAGCTCCTGGCCCCTCCCTCCTCTTCTCGGGTCCCTCTTCTGAGCTCCTGGCCCCTCCCTCCACTTCTCGGGTCCCTCTTCTGAGCTCCTGGCCCCTCCCTCCTCTTCTCGGGTCCCTCTTCTGAGCTCCTGGCTCCTCCCTTCTCTACCCAGGTACCTATTCTAAACTCCTGGCCCCTCCCTCCTCTTCTCGGGTCCCTCTTCTGAGCTCCTGGCCCCTCCCTCCTCTTCTTGGGTCCCTTTTCTGAGCTCCTGGCCCCTCCCTCCTCTTCTTGGGTCCCTCTTCTGAGCTCCTGCCCCTCCCTCCTCTTCTTGGGTCCCTCTTCTGAGCTCCTGGCCCCTCCCTCCTCTTCTCGGGTCCCTCTTCTGAGATCCTGGCCCCTCCCTCCTCTTCTCGGGTCCCTCTTCTGAGCTCCTGGCCCCTCCCCTCTCTTCTCGGGTCCCTCTTCTGAGCTCCTGGCCCCTCCCCTCTCTTCTCGGGTCCCTCTTCTGAGCTCCTGGCCCCTCCCCTCTCTTCTCGGGTCCCTCTTCTGAGCTCCTGGCCCCTCCCTCCTCTTCTCGGGTCCCTCTTCTGAGCTCCTGGCCCCTCCCTCCTCTTCTCGGGTCCCTCTTCTGAGCTCCTGGCCCCTCCCCTCTCTTCTCGGGTCCCTCTTCTGAGCTCCTGGCCCCTCCCCTCTCTTCTCGGGTCCCTCTTCTGAGCTCCTGGCCCCTCCCCTCTCTTCTCGGGTCCCTCTTCTGAGTTCCTGGCCCCTCCCTCCTCTTCTCGGGCCCCTCTTCTGAGCTCCTGGCCCCTCCCTCCTCTTCTTGGGTCCCTCTTCTGAGCTCCTGGCCCCCTCCCCCCTCTTCTCAGGTCCCTCTTCTGAACTCCTGCCCCTCCCTCCTCTTCTTGGGTCCCTCTTCTGAGCTCCTGGCCCCTCCCTCCTCTTCTCGGGTCCCTCTTCTGAGTTCCTGGCCCCTCCCTCCTCTTCTCGGGCCCCTCTTCTGAGCTCCTGGCCCTCCCTCCTCTACTCAGGTCCCTCTTCTGAGCTCCTGACCCCTCCCTCCTCTTCTCGGGTCCCTCTTCTGAGCTCCTGGCCCCTCCCTCCTCTACTCAGGTCCCTCTTCTGAACTCCTGCCCCTCCCTCCTCTTCTTGGGTCCCTCTTCTGAGCTCTTGGCCCCTCCCTCCTCTTCTCGGGTCCCTCTTCTGAGCTCCTGGCCTCTCCCTCTCTTCTCACCTTCTGTCTTTACAATCACTTTAAAGCATTTGCTAACCCCCCTCCCCCCCCCCAAAAAAATGGATCCTGCTCCTTTAAAGCATGTTATATGACACAGTGCTTGTCCCGTGTCATTTGCACCCCCTCCCTGTAACCCCTAAAAAACCCGGCTGATCCTGCCAGTTTCTCCCCTCCCCTCTGTAAACTGACTACGGTGTGTCATGGCTGCTGAGCCCAGACTCCGTGGTCAGTTTACATGTCTCCGTCATCAGCAGCCTGCTATTTGCTCTCCTCTCTGCTCCTGTGTCCTCCTCCCCCTCCCCCCTATATGTGTGAGCCGCCCCTCCCCCCCCCCCCTGCTGCTCTCATAACAGTAACCTGTATAAACCATAAGCATTGCCCCCTATTGTGGTTCCCCCCCGAATGATTTATAAATGCTGTAAATACCTAAGATTAAAAGATTGTGATCACATGACCAGCCAGCTCTCTCCTCCTCCCCTCCTGACTGACATCAGCAGAGGAATCTCAGCCCCGCCCACTGCATCTCTCAGAGGAGGAAAGGAGAAAGCTGGCTGGTCATGTGATCGCAATCCCAGAAGTGAAATGAGGTATTTGCAGCATTTTTTTTATAAATCACACACGGGGGGGGGGGGGGGGTGAGACACTACACTAGGAGGCAGTGCTGATGGTGAATACAGGTGAGAGGGGCGTAACAACCACCTTAAGATTTGTTTTACCCTTGGGCAGGAAGGGGTTAAAATGACACCATTTTGGAGCTTCCATCTACTTTAATTCAGATCAGTCGATTCTGATTGGTAGACAGGGCAGCCTGGGGGGGGGCCTTACACAGCAGAGGGGCAGACAGAAAAAACAATTTTTTAAATAGGGGGCGGGCACCTGTTGCGAGTTTCTAAAGGTGGGGGGGGTCAGATGAAAAATAAATAAAAACAAACAGGGGGGGGTGCCTGTACCCCCCTGATGGCGGCCCTGTGGAAAGACATGAGCGGAACACGCTGCGTCCTCGTAGAAAGTCGCGCAGGTAATTGCGGAACGCTATTGATGTCACGGAATGTAAAAATATATGAAATCAATAGATGAAATAATTGTGAGAATTCCTCTGCGGGGGATGGGAGGATCTCTTCTATGGACGGTGAAGACGGGGATCCCGCCAGATTGATGCGCTGACATCCAGTCCTCGGGATGCGCCGCGTTTTTATAACGGGAATCGATCTTTTCTTCTGTAAGTAAATTAGATTAAAACGCATGGCTCCCGTTTCCTCGCGCCCAAACAGATGTACAAATAGCGCAATCCATTCCGTTTATTCTTCCCGGTAACTGCCTGCCGGTGTCATCTCACCGCGATCTCCACTTTAATGCCGCATTTAAATCCACTTTATCGGGAATTTGATGGAAATGCGCGGCGCTGTGTACAATTTCGGGGCCTTTAAAGAGAAACTGCGGGCAACAAACAGAACGCAATCATAAACAAGGATCGTAAAATATGAAACAGCGAGCGAGGAACTCGCAACAAAAAATGACTTTCATCATTCACAGCGTGAAAACGCACTTCCGATAAACGACGCACACAAGAGCTATAACCAACCAATCAGGGCCAGGGTAAGAGGAGGAGGGCGGGGCAACTGTCCCAAGTGCAATGTCTTTATGTGGGGGAGAACCTGGGGGCAGCTGAGCCCTTCGTGTCATAGTGGCATTGCCCCTCCTCCTGTTGCCAGGCCTGATGAGTGGCAGTGAGGGCCCCAAGTGTTCCAGCACATGGCAGTGTCCTATTCGTCATCCCAAAGGACCAATGAAGGACCGGCACCCTCCATCAGTACCGGCACCCTCCATCAGTACCGGCACCCTCCATCAGTACCGGCACCCACCATCAGTACCGACACCTACCGGCACCCTCCATCAGTACCGGCACCCTCCATCAGTACCGGCACCCTCCATCAGCACCGGCACCCTCCATCAGTACCGGCACCCTCCATCAGTACCGGCACCCTCCATCAGTACCGACACCTACCGGCACCCTCCATCAGTACCGACACCTACCGGCACCCTCCATCAGTACCGGCACCCTCCATCAGTACCGGCACCCTCCATCAGTACCGACACCCTCTATCAATACCGACACCCTCCATCAGTACCGGCACCCTCCATCAGTACCGGCACCCTCCATCAGTACCGGCACCCTCCATCAGTACCGGCACCCTCCATCAGTACCGGCACCCTCCATCAGTACCGACACCCTCCATCAGTACCGGCACCCTCCATCAGTACCAACACCCTCCATCAGTACAGGCACCCTCCATTAGTACCGGCACCCTCCATCAGTACCGGCACCCTCCATCAGTACCGGCACCCTCCATCAGTACCGACACCCTCCATCAGTACCGACACCCTCCATCAGTACCGGCACCCTCCATCAGTACCAACACCCTCCATCAGTACAGGCACCCTCCATCAGTACCGGCACCCTCCATCAGTACCGACACCTACCGGCACCCTCCATCAGTACCGGCACCCTCCATCAGTACTGGCACCCTCCATCAGTACCGACACCTACCGGCACCCTCCATCAGTACCGGCACCCTCCATCAGTACCGACACCCTCCATCAGTACCGACACCCTCCATCAGTACCGGCACCCTCCATCAGTACCGGCACCCTCCATCAGTACCGACACCCTCCATCAGTACCGACACCCTCCATCAGTATCTGCACCCTCCATCAGTACCGGCACCTACCGACACCCTCCATCAGTACCAGCACCCTCCATCAGTACCGACACCCTCCATCAGTACCGACACCCTCCATCAGTACCGGCACCCTCCATCAGTACCAGCACCCTCCATCAGTACCGACACCCTCCATCAGTACCAGCACCCTCCATCAGTACCGGCACCCTCCATCAGTACCAACACCCTCCATCAGTACCGGCACCCTCCATCAGCACCGGCACCCTCCATCAGTACCGACACCCTCCATCAGTACCGACACCCTCCATCAATACCGACACCCTCCATCAGTACCGACACCATCCATCAATACCGACACCCTCCATCAGTACCGACACCTACCGGCACCCTCCATCAGTACCAGCACCCTCCATCAGTACCGGCACCCTCCATCAGTACCGGCACCCTCCATCAGTACCGGCACCCTCCATCAGTACCGACACCTACCGGCACCCTCCATCAGTACCGACACCTACCGGCACCCTCCATCAGTACCGACACCTACCGGCACCCTCCATCAGTACCGGCACCCTCCATCAGTACCGGCACCCTCCATCAGTACCGACACCTACCGGCACCCTCCATCAGTACCGGCACCCTCCATCAGTACCGGCACCCTCCATCAGTACCGGCACCCTCCATCAGTACCGGCACCCTCCATCAGTACCGACACCCTCCATCAGTACCGACACCTACCGGCACCCTCCATCAGTACCGGCACCCTCCATCAGTACCGGCACCCTCCATCAGTACCGGCACCCTCCATCAGTACCGGCACCCTCCATCAGTACCGACACCTACCGGCACCCTCCATCAGTACCGGCACCCTCCATCAGTACCGACACCCTCCATCAGTACCGACACCCTCCATCAATACCGACACCCTCCATCAGTACCGACACCTACCGGCACCCTCCATCAGTACCGGCACCCTCCATCAGTACCGGCACCTCCATCAGTACCGGCACCCTCCATCAGTACCGGCACCCTCCATCAGTACCGGCACCCTCCATCAGTACCGGCACCCTCCATCAGTACCGACACCTACCGGCACCCTCCATCAGTACCGACACCTACCGGCACCCTCCATCAGTACCGACACCTACCGGCACCCTCCATCAGTACCGGCACCCTCCATCAGTACCGGCACCCTCCATCAGTACCGACACCTACCGGCACCCTCCATCAGTACCGGCACCCTCCATCAGTACCGGCACCCTCCATCAGTACCGACACCTACCGGCACCCTCCATCAGTACCGGCACCCTCCATCAGTATCGGCACCCTCCATCAGTACCGGCACCCTCCATCAGTACCGACACCCTCCATCAGTACCGGCACCCTCCATCAGTACCGACACCCTCCATCAGTACCGGCACCCTCCATCAGTACCGACACCCTCCATCAGTACCGGCACCCTCCATCAGTACCGCACCCTCCATCAGTACCGGCACCCTCCATCAGTACCGACACCCTCCATCAGTACCGACACCCTCCATCAGTACCGGCACCCTCCATCAGTACCGACACCCTCCATCAGTACCGACGCCCTCCATCAGTGAAGCCCAGCATTCCAGTCCAGGCAGAGATTTTGGGAGTATCATTGGAAGTCTTGGCAAGGATTCCAGGAGTACCATTGGAAGTCTTGGCAAGGATTCTGGGAATGCCATTGGAAGTCCTGGCAGAGATTCTGGGAATGCCATTGGAAGTCCTGGCAGGGATTCTGGGAGTGCCATTGGAAGTCCTGGCAGGGATTCTGGGAATGCCATTGGAAGTCCTGGCAGAGATTCTGGGAATGCCATTGGAAGTCCTGGCAGGGATTCTGGGAGTGCCATTGGAAGTCCTGGCAGGGATTCTGGGAATGCCATTGGAAGTCCTGGCAGGGATTTTGGGAATGCCATTGGGAGTCCTGGCAGGGATTTTGGGAATGCCATTGGAAGTCCTGGCAGGGATTCTGGGAATGCCATTGGAAGTCCTGGCAGGGATTCTGGAAATACCATTGGAAGTCCTGGCAGGGATTCTGGGAATGCCATTGGAACTAGTCCTGGCAGGGATTCTGGGAATGCCATTGGAAGTCCTGGCAGGGATTCTGGGATTACTGTCACACATGGCCCGTCCTGTGGGGGCCACTGACCGTAACTCTTATAGAACCTTTATTATGAGGTAATTGTGAACTTTGGATTTTCTGTCTGATCTCCACCCCTCCCCCCACCATGAACTGCTGATCTACAAACAGGAAGACGCTCAGAACGATCGGTAAACACGCCGCACATCATTCTGCTTTCTCACACAATTATTTAAACTCTCTTCCTGGACAGAGTGTTCCGCTTAATGAGGGGAGGCCCCAAATTGCTCCCCCGTGACCCATCCCCCTCCATTGTGCGGCTGCATTCAGAATTTGGATGCGAATCATCCCATTAGGCATCTGTAGTTACAGCGAATCCTCCTGCGACTCCCACTTCAGAACCAGTCAGCCCGTTGGCATGGAGCGTCTCCGCGTTCATTTATCATGGAGATAAAGCTAATTTGGGAATATCGGGCCAGCTTGGAGCGGACGCGGTTTTGTTAATTTGACTATAAGCGATGCTTTTCCAACCGACCAATCAGACGGATGCCCTTTAGATGCCATTAAATGGGCCGGTTCCTCCCGGCTGTGTCACCGACCTTGGCTCGGGGACAGGAGGAAACTGCCAGAGCGGCACTTCCAGCACCCGTAGGGCCGCGGACAGCGCCAACTTCTCGGCCTTGCAATTCAGCTTCTTGCAGGCGCGGGCCGCTTTGTCATTTGTATGGCGGCAGCGTCGGGCGGCGGCGGATGTAATATCACTCGGTGTAGAACGCCGGACGCGGAGGATGGATTGGATTCAATCTTCCTGCCTGGGAAACTCCTATTAATAAAGCGTCTGAAAAGCGATCGTTCTGACGGTTCCATTTCAGTTAATGTCAGGAGTACAAAGCGCGTGATGGACGTAATGGCGCGGCCCGGCGCCGTAACCGCGCATTGTTGTGCCAAGTGCATTGACCCCGCTCTTCCTTTGTATCCTGAATGCAATTCAAAGTAAATCTTCCTTGTGTTGTGTGAGAACTTCATCATCGCGAGGTGCGTTCCGCCCGCCGGCCGACGCGCCAAATGTTTATTATATCTTTGCTGCAGGAAATTTGACTTTTATCGTTTCCAAAAAACAAAATCGACAAATTATGAGCGGCAGAAAAATGTTATCATCTCCTTCGGCCTCTTTCAGCCACTTCCTCTCCACATGAACTCCCTCCCGTGTTGCCTGCGCTGCGCATTGAGCGGCTTCCCGATAGTGACGGACCGCGCATGCGCAATGTGTGCCGGCACCAAGGCTTGACGTTCTTTATCCGGGTTGTATGTGACAACGTAGGTTCACAATTGACAGTTGTCACCCCAAACCCGGAAGTGCCTGATCAAGGACCTTCATGGCAGGATCACCGGGGATTATTTTAAAGGTAGCTTTGGTATTATCCAGTTCCCGCCCCGGCCTCGGGGCCACTGATAGGCCGGGAAAGCCAGCCCCCCGTGTACTGGGCCCGGGCCCCATCGTTTAAAAGGAGGACCTGGGCACCATCAGTTCAAAAGGGGGCCCATCAGTTCAAAAGGGGGGCTGAGGTACCATCAGTTCAAAAGGGGGCCCAGGCACCATCAGTTTAAAAAAAGGGGGGCCCGTCAGTTCAAAGGGGGGCCCATCAGTTCAAAAGGGGGCCCAGGCACCATCAGTTTAAAAAAAGGGGGGCCCGTCAGTTCAAAGGGGGGCCTTGTCAGTTCAAAAGGGGGGGGGGGGCGGGCACCTGACTGGGGGAGGAGCTCTGCTGTTTCTCCTTTCACTGTCCAATCCCATGCAGGGGCGGGTCCAGGAGTCAGCCCAGACCAGATTGTAAGTGGGAGGAGAGATACAAAGTAACATTGTTTATAAACATTGATCAGACAGGAGATGGAGAGATACAAAGTAACATTGTTTATAAACATTGATCAGACAGGAGAGAGAGAGATACAAAGTTACATTGTTTATAAACATTGATCAGACGGGAGATGGAGAGATACAAAGTAACATTGTTTATAAACATTGATCAGACAGGATAGAGAGATACAAAGTAACATTGTTTATAAACATTGATCAGACAGGAGATGGAGAGATACAAAGTAACATTGTTTATAAACATTGATCAGACAGGAGAGAGAGAGATACAAAGTTACATTGTTTATAAACATTGATCAGACGGGAGATAGAGAGATACAAAGTAACATTGTTTATAAACATTGATCAGATGGAAGATAGAGAGATACAAAGTAACATTGTTTATAAACATTGATCAGACGGGAGATAGAGAGATACAAAGTAACATTGTTTATAAACATTGATCAGACGGGGGAGAGAGAGATACAAAGTAACATTGTTTATAAACATTGATCAGACGGGAGATAGAGAGATACAAAGTAACATTGTTTATAAACATTGATCAGACAGGAGAGAGAGAGATACAAAGTAACATTGTTTATAAACATTGATCAGACGGGAGATAGAGAGATACAAAGTAACATTGTTTATAAACATTGATCAGACAGGAGAGAGAGATACAAAGTAACATTGTTTATAAACATTGATCAGACAAGAGATAGAGAGATACAAAGTAACATTGTTTATAAACATTGATCAGACAGGAGATAGAGATACAAAGTAACATTGTTTATAAACATTGATCAGACGGGAGATAGAGAGATACAAAGTAACATTGTTTATAAACATTGATCAGACGGGAGATAGATAGATACAAAGTAACATTGTTTATAAACATTGATCAGACGGGAGATAGAGAGATACAAAGTAACATTGTTTATAAACATTGATCAGACGGGAGATAGAGATACAAAGTAACATTGTTTATAAACATTGATCAGACAGGAGATAGAGAGATACAAAGTAACATTGTTTATAAACATTGATCAGACAGGAGATAGAGATACAAAGTAACATTGTTTATAAACATTGATCCGACGGGAGATAGAGAGATACAAAGTAACATTGTTTATAAACATTGATCAGACAGGAGATAGAGAGATACAAAGTAACATTGTTTATAAACATTGATCCGACAGGAGATAGAGAGATACAAAGTAACATTGTTTATAAACATTGATCAGACAGGAGATAGAGATACAAAGTAACATTGTTTATAAACATTGATCAGACAGGAGATAGAGATACAAAGTAACATTGTTTATAAACATTGATCAGACGGGAGATAGAGAGATACAAAGTAACATTGTTTATAAACATTGATCAGACGGGAGATAGAGATACAAAGTAACATTGTTTATAAACATTGCTCCGGTTCTTTTTCATGATTTTGGAATGTAGTTGGGAGAGATCCTTCCAGGGAATGATATGAAGCTCTTTGGGGACATCAATCATCGGACAGATCGGACCCGCCGCAGTCACATGCTTTACATTCAGAGTGACAATGACTCTGTATTGGTTTCCGCGGCGCGTTGTTCATTATTTGGCTCCTTCTTCCTCTGAACAGATTCTAGTCCAGGATTTTGGATGCACCTGGAATAATGGAACGCGCCGGATCGTCATCCAACAAGTCGTTAGACTGCGTCTGGCACCACAACCACTCGCGATAGAGAGACTTTAATTAGTTTTCAAGAAGGACGCCTCCCGAGTCTGAAAAATATCATCACCCCCCCCCCTCCCCCGAATCAAATCTCATCTCCTAAATTGAATTGTCTTTTCAAAGTACATTAATTATTATCCACAAGTTTCCCCGATGCCAACGTGCCGGAGATTCCGAAAACCAACAACTTCTCATCGCAGTGCCACCCGGAGGGGCGATGAAATGTTCCTATGAGACAAGGAAAGCTTCCACATTATTTACCAGGTGACCCCAAAATCAGCATTCTTTATCACCAGACACCCCTCTGTGCAATGTTACTTTGTATCTCTCTATCTCCCGTCTGATCAATGTTTATAAACAATGTTACTTTGTATCTCTATCTCCTGTCTGATCAATGTTTATAAACAATGTTACTTTGTATCTCTCTATCTCCCGTCTGATCAATGGTTATAAACAATGTTACTTTGTATCTCTATATCTCCCGTCTGATCAATGTTTATAAACAATGTTACTTTGTATCTCTCTATCTCCCGTCTGATCAATGTTTATAAACAATGTTACTTTGTATCTCTATCTCCCGTCTGATCAATGTTTATAAACAATGTTACTTTGTATCTCTATCTCCTGTCTGATCAATGTTTATAAACAATGTTACTTTGTATCTCTCTCTCTCCTGTCTGATCAATGTTTATAAACAATGGTACTTTGTATCTCTCTATCTCCCGCCTGATCAATGTTTGTAAACAATGTTACTTTGTATCTCTCTTTCTCCTGTCTGATCAATGTTTATAAACAATGTTACTTTGTATCTCTCTATCTCCAGTCTGATCAATGTTTATAAACAATGTTACTTTGTATCTCTCTATCTCCAGTCTGATCAATGTTTATAAACAATGTTACTTTGTATCTCTATCTCCCGTCTGATCAATGTTTATAAACAATGTTACTTTGTATCTCTATCTCCCGTCTGATCAATGTTTATAAACAATGTTACTTTGTATCTCTCTATCTCCTGTCTGATCAATGTTTATAAACAATGTTACTTTGTATCTCTCTATCTCCCATCTGATCAATGTTTATAAACAATGTTACTTTGTATCTCTATCTCCCGTCTGATCAATGTTTATAAACAATGTTACTTTGTATCTCTCTATCTCCCGTCTGATCAATGTTTATAAACAATGTTACTTTGTATCTCTCTATCTCCCGTCTGATCAATGTTTATAAACAATGTTACTTTGTATCTCTCTATCTCCCGTCTGATCAATGTTTATAAACAATGTTACTTTGTATCTCTCTCTCCCGTCTGATCAATGTTTATAAACAATGTTACTTTGTATCTCTCTATCTCCCGTCTGATCAATGTTTATAAACAATGTTACTTTGTATCTCTATCTCCTGTCTGATCAATGTTTATAAACAATGTTACTTTGTATCTATCTCCCGTCTGATCAATGTTTATAAACAATGTTACTTTGTATCTCTCTATCTCCCGTCTGATCAATGTTTATAAACAATGTTACTTTGTATCTCTATCTCCCGTCTGATCAATGTTTATAAACAATGTTACTTTGTATCTCTATCTCCTCTCTGATCAATGTTTATAAACAATGTTACTTTGTATCTCTCTATCTCCCGTCTGATCAATGTTTATAAACAATGTTACTTTGTATCTCTATCTCCCGTCTGATCAATGTTTATAAACAATGTTACTTTGTATCTCTCTCTCTCCTGTCTGATCAATGTTTATAAACAATGTTACTTTGTATCTCTCTATCTCCCGTCTGATCAATGTTTATAAACAATGTTACTTTGTATCTCTATCTCCCGTCTGATCAATGTTTATAAACAATGTTACTTTGTATCTCTCTATCTCCCGTCTGATCAATGTTTATAAACAATGTTACTTTGTATCTCTCTATCTCCCGTCTGATCAATGTTTATAAACAATGTTACTTTGTATCTCTATCTCCCGTCTGATCAATGTTTATAAACAATGTTACTTTGTATCTCTCCATCTCCTGTCTGATCAATGTTTATAAACAATGTTACTTTGTATCTCTCTATCTCCCATCTGATCAATGTTTATAAACAATGTTACTTTGTATCTCTATCTCCCGTCTGATCAATGTTTATAAACAATGTTACTTTGTATCTCTCTATCTCCCGTCTGATCAATGTTTATAAACAATGTTACTTTGTATCTCTCTATCTCCCGTCTGATCAATGTTTATAAACAATGTTACTTTGTATCTCTCTCTCCCGTCTGATCAATGTTTATAAACAATGTTACTTTGTATCTCTCTATCTCCCGTCTGATCAATGTTTATAAACAATGTTACTTTGTATCTCTCTATCTCCCGTCTGATCAATGTTTATAAACAATGTTACTTTGTATCTCTCTATCTCCCGTCTGATCAATGTTTATAAACAATGTTACTTTGTATCTCTCTCTCTCCTGTCTGATCAATGTTTATAAACAATGTTACTTTGTATCTCTCTATCTCCCGTCTGATCAATGTTTATAAACAATGTTACTTTGTATCTCTCTATCTCCTGTCTGATCAATGTTTATAAACAATGTTACTTTGTATCTCTCTATCTCCTGTCTGATCAATGTTTATAAACAATGTTACTTTGTATCTCTATCTCCCGTCTGATCAATGTTTATAAACAATGTTACTTTGTATCTCTCTCTCTCCTGTCTGATCAATGTTTATAAACAATGTTACTTTGTATCTCTCTATCTCCTGTCTGATCAATGTTTATAAACAATGTTACTTTGTATCTCTCTATCTCCCGTCTGATCAATGTTTATAAACAATGTTACTTTGTATCTCTCTATCTCCCGTCTGATCAATGTTTATAAACAATGTTACTTTGTATCTCTCTATCTCCTGTCTGATCAATGTTTATAAACAATGTTACTTTGTATCTCTATCTCCCGTCTGATCAATGTTTATAAACAATGTTACTTTGTATCTCTCTATCTCCCGTCTGATCAATGTTTATAAACAATGTTACTTTGCATCTCCATCTCCCGTCTGATCAATGTTTATAAACAATGTTACTTTGTATCTCTCTATCTCCCGTCTGATCAATGTTTATAAACAATGTTACTTTGTATCTCTCTATCTCCCGTCTGATCAATGTTTATAAACAATGTTACTTTGTATCTCTCCATCTCCCGTCTGATCAATGTTTATAAACAATGTTACTTTGTATCTCTCTATCTCCGTCTGATCAATGTTTATAAACAATGTTACTTTGTATCTCTCTCCCGTCTGATCAATGTTTATAAACAATGTTACTTTGTATCTCTATCTCCCGTCTGATCAATGTTTATAAACAATGTTACTTTGTATCTCTCTATCTCCCGTCTGATCAATGTTTATAAACAATGTTACTTTGTATCTCTCTATCTCCTGTCTGATCAATGTTTATAAACAATGTTACTTTGTATCTCTCTCTCTCCCGTCTGATCAATGTTTATAAACAATGTTACTTTGTATCTCTATCTCCCGTCTGATCAATGTTTATAAACAATGTTACTTTGTATCTCTCTCCTGTCTGATCAATGTTTATAAACAATGTTACTTTGTATCTCTCTATCTCCCGTCTGATCAATGTTTATAAACAATGTTACTTTGTATCTCTCTCCTGTCTGATCAATGTTTATAAACAATGTTACTTTGTATCTCTCTATCTCTCCCGTCAGATCAATGTTTATAAACAATGTTACTTTGTATCTCTCTCTCCCGTCTGATCAATGTTTATAAACAATGTTACTTTGTATCTCTATCTCCCGTCTGATCAATGTTTATAAACAATGTTACTTTGTATCTCTCTATCTCCGTCATTGGCAATGTTTATAAACAATGTTACTTTGTATCTCTATCTCCTGTCTGATCAATGTTTATAAACAATGTTACTTTGTATCTCTCTATCTCCCGTCTGATCAATGTTTATAAACAATGTTACTTTGTATCTCTCTATCTCCCGTCTGATCAATGTTTATAAACAATGTTACTTTGTATCTCTCTATCTCCTGTCTGATCAATGTTTATAAACAATGTTACTTTGTATCTCTCTATCTCCTGTCTGATCAATGTTTATAAACAATGTTACTTTGTATCTCTATCTCCCGTCTGATCAATGTTTATAAACAATGTTACTTTGTATCTCTCTCCTGTCTGATCAATGTTTATAAACAATGTTACTTTGTATCTCTCTCCTGTCTGATCAATGTTTATAAACAATGTTACTTTGTATCTCTCTATCTCCTGTCTGATCAATGTTTATAAACAATGTTACTTTGTATCTCTCTATCTCCTGTCTGATCAATGTTTATAAACAATGTTACTTTGTATCTCTCTCCTGTCTGATCAATGTTTATAAACAATGTTACTTTGTATCTCTCTATCTCTCCCGTCAGATCAATGTTTATAAACAATGTTACTTTGTATCACTCTCTCCCGTCTGATCAATGTTTATAAACAATGTTACTTTGTATCTCTCTATCTCCCGTCTGATCAATGTTTATAAACAATGTTACTTTGTATCTCTCTCTCCCGTCTGATCAATGTTTATAAAAAATGTTACTTTGTATCTCTCTATCTCCCGTCTGATCAATGTTTATAAACAATGTTACTTTGTATCTCTCTATCTCCCGTCTGATCAATGTTTATAAACAATGTTACTTTGTATCTCTCTATCTCCCGTCTGATCAATGTTTATAAACAATGTTACTTTGTATCTCTCTATCTCCCGTCTGATCAATGTTTATAAACAATGTTACTTTGTATCTCTCTATCTCCTGTCTCATCAATGTTTATAAACAATGTTACTTTGTATCTCTCTCTCTCCTGTCTGATCAATGTTTATAAACAATGTTACTTTGTATCTCTCTATCTCCTGTCTCATCAATGTTTATAAACAATGTTACTTTGTATCTCTCTCTCTCCTGTCTGATCAATGTTTATAAACAATGTTACTTTGTATCTCTCTATCTCCTGTCTCATCAATGTTTATAAACAATGTTACTTTGTATCTCTCTATCTCCCGTCTGATCAATGTTTATAAACAATGTTACTTTGTATCTCTCTATCTCCTGTCTCATCAATGTTTATAAACAATGTTACTTTGTATCTCTCTCTCTCCTGTCTGATCAATGTTTATAAACAATGTTACTTTGTATCTCTCTATCTCCCGTCTGATCAATGTTTATAAACAATGTTACTTTGTATCTCTCTATCTCCCGTCTGATCAATGTTTATAAACAATGTTACTTTGTATCTCTCTATCTCCCGTCTGATCAATGTTTATAAACAATGTTACTTTGTATCTCTCTATCTCCCGTCTGATCAATGTTTATAAACAATGTTAATTTGTATCTCTCTATCTCCCGTCTGATCAATGTTTATAAACAATGTTAATTTGTAAGAGACCCGACTTTTCTCTCTGGTAGGGCAGTGCAGTAAAATGAATAGACTGCCCTACATGTGACATGTGTGGGTGTGAACGTAGACGTAACACGGAGGGTGAGCTGCGTTTCCTCAACCCATTGGAAAAAAAGACACACCCTAACATGTCAAAAATCAGACACGCCCCTTGTTAGGTAACACAACGCACTATGGTGATTGGCTGTGTATTGTGGTGTATTGTTGTGTATTGTTGTGCATTGTTGTGTATTGTTGTGTATTGTTGTGTATTGTGGTGTATTGTTGTGCATTCTGGTGTATTGCTTCCAGCACGTTGGGGTGTCAGTCAGAATGATCGGCGTTTCTTTATCGCATGTTTTGCGTGTTTTGCGACATTGGCGCAGTCTTGTAAACGGCCTCCTAATCATTGCTTTGTCTCCCCGGTAATTCCTCTTCCTGATTGGCCGCCTCGTCTCTCCCGCGCTGACAATTCATTCTTTCTCATCGCCTTCTGGCGGGGTCCTCGGCTCCAATGTGGCGTTGGTTATTTCATTAGCGCCGCCGTCAATCACCGCCGCCGCCGTCACCTGAGTGCGAGAGCGTGCCGGTGCCTCGCAGGCGATCGGTGGGCACAGCTGAGCTCATTCACACACACAATGGCGCGCTCTTCCCTTCCATCTGCTCCATTCAGCCGCCAATTCCCAGATAACGGCGCCTCATTGACACCGACAAAGGTGGCGGCTGATTAGCGCTTCCTTCGAGTGTTTAATAAACTTGTTGACAAAAGGCGAGGAGCGTCGCATCAGCAAGGTGAGCGAGGAAGAGGGGGGGGAGGGGAGCCATCGATTCCCGGCGAATGCGCAATTCTTCCTCCGGAGCCTCATCTGAAGATTTGCTAATCGACTCTTAATAGGTTCTGTCAGGAGAGCCGAGACAAAGTGACGCTAATGATCGGCTAATAGGAGGCGAGGAGATAAGTGAATGGAGGAGGCAGAGCCCAAATCTCAGCTCGCCGCAAAACATGGAGGACACAAAAATAATTGTGTAAAGTGTGGGAGGGTTAGAACCCCCGTCAGGTCTGTGTCCCCAGTGGGGAAAGTCACCCCTTTATTTGTCCCGGTGACCCCAACATTGGATGGGAAGCCCAAAATGTCAGAGCTGAGGGAGGAGCTAATGACACCCACCTGATTCTTCTCTCTTTGCTGAGATCTCCTCGCACTTCCTGTTGTGTCTCCGGCACAGGAAGTGAAGGGAAATCTCCCCAACTGCAAAAAAATAAAACGTTACTAAATACTAAAACAATTCTTTTAGCAATATATACAATTTAATATTCCTCGACCCTGAGCAGGAAACACGTGAGGGATGTTTACAGTTCACATTTGGAATAAATATTTGTTGTACTTTGTCACATTTATTATATTTGAGATATTTAAATCCCCCTCCGGCTCCTCCCCTTCAGTCTTGCACAGGTGTACCGGCTCCTCCCCCTCACTCTTGCACAGGTGTACGGCTCCTCCCCTTCAGACTTGCAAAGGTGTACGGCTCCTCCCCCTCAGTCTTGCACAGGTGTACCGGCTCCTCCCCCTCAGTCTTGCACAGGTGTATCGGCTCCTCCCCTTCAGACTTGCAAAGGTGTACGGCTCCTCCCCCTCAGTCTTGCACAGGTGTATGGCTCCTCCCTTTCAGTCTTGCACAGGTGTACGGCTCCTCCCCCTCAGTCTTGCACAGGTGTATGGCTCCTCCCTTTCAGTCTTGCACAGGTGTACTGGCTCCTCCCCTTCAGTCTTGCACAGGTGTACGACTCCTCCCCTTCAGTCTTGCACAGGTGTACCGGCTCCTCCCCTTCAGTCTTGCACAGGTTTACGGCTCCTCCCCTTCAGTCTTGCACAGGTGTACTGGCTCCTCCCCTTCAGTCTTGCACAGGTGTACTGGCTCCTCCCCTTCAGTCTTGCACAGGTGTATAGGCTGATGTTGGACCTCCGCTCCATGCAAGATTCCATGACACCAGGGGGCAGGTCCATGACAACAGGGGGCGGGTCCATGATACTAGGGGGCGGGTCCATGATACCAGGGGGCGGGTCCATGACACCAGGGGGCAGGTCCATGACACCCAGGGATCACAGGAAATAAGTTTCATGTCACTGAGCATCAATCAGCCTGGAAGAGGAGCAGCGCTGGATTGTAGAGCAACACATCTGTAGGGGGAGCACCAGAGAAGAGCGGCGCTGATGTTTGAATCTTAAATTCTACAGAGCATTGATTTAAAGTGTTTGTAAACCTCGGACATGAAATCTGAACAAAGCACATCCCTCGATAGTGTGTTCTTGTCTCAGTCTAGAGCACTGAGTGCCATTGCTGTCTGCTGCCTCCTTCCTCTGCTACCTGCATGAGTCTCCTCCCCCTACCCCTCCACCTTCCTCTCTCCTCCCCCTTCCCTTTTCTCCCCTCCTCCTTCCTCCCATTTTCCTTCCTCTGCTATCTGCATGAGACTCCTCCCCCTGCCCCTCCTCTTTCCTCTTTCCTCCCCCTTCCCTCCTCTCCCCTCCGCCTCCTTCTCATTTTCCTTCCTCTGCTATCTGCATGAGTCCCTTCTGACACATTTTCCTGACACCAAAAGGAAAATGGTGACAGGGGAGGGAGCTCAAGCACACAGCCTGTGATTGAGAGTCAGAGCTCTGTTCCTGTGTTCCTATGTATCTCTTCCCTCCAATCAGCTCCCAGAGCTCTTGTACGGTGTATAGCTTCAGCTCTCCACCCCCTGCTTTCTGACAGCTCAGACCAGCTGTGTAAATGCTGGACTCTCAACAGATTAGAGAAGACAGCAGATAAACAGGTACAACTTATGTAGGGGGATTTGTTTAATTTCTGTGTATCCCCTGAGGCCGGGGATATGAAGGTTTTACAAGCACTTTAGAGAGGAGGAGTTTGGCTTTATCCATCATGTATGCGCTGTGAGGATTCCCCTTTCACGTCTCTCGCTGATTCTGCGGCGCGGATTCGCAGTCGCTCCATCCAATCCTCCGAGATTCGCAGCTTTTCTGGACGTGTAAAAACGCTTTCCTAACTACTGAGCTTCACGTTCATCAGATAAGCCGACGGGACGGCTCCTGGGGGCGGCGGGGAGAAACCGCGCGTCACTTTCTATGAGCCCAGTCAGGTAAAAGAAACAGACTCAGCCGCGTTGGCGGTGATGTGACCGCGAAAATCTCCCGTCACTCCGATTCCTGCGAGAGACGACTTCATCTTCCATTAATCAGAACCTTCCGCATGACAAGAGACTGTCCCAGCAGGCCCCTGAGAACAGCCTTCCGCCCTGCAGTCTTACCTGTCCTCAGGTGTGCAGTCATCCCGTGAGGATTCTACAGGTGTGGAGTCATCCCGTGAGGATTATACAGGTGTGCAGTCATCCCGTGAGGATTATACAGGTGTGCAGTCATCCCGTGTAGAAGGATTGTACAGGTGTGCAGTCATCCTGTGAGGATTATACAGGTGTGCAGTCATCCCGTGAGGATTATACAGGTGTGCAGTCATCCCGTGTAGAAGGATTGTACAGGTGTGCAGTCATCCCGTGAGGATTCTACAGGTGTGGAGTCATCCTGTGTAGAAGAAGGATTCTACAGGTGTGCAGTCATCCCGTGAGGATTCTACAGGTGTGGAGTCATCCTGTGAGGATTGTACAGGTGTGCAGTCATCCTGTGAGGATTCTACAGGTGTGCAGTCATCCCGTGAGGATTCTACAGGTGTGGAGTCATCCAGTGTAGGTGGATTCTACAGGTGTGCAGTCATCCCGTGAGGATTCTACAGGTGTGGAGTCATCCTATGAGGATTCTACAGGTGTGCAGTCATCCCGTGAGGATTCTACAGGTGTGGAGTCATCCAGTGTAGGTGGATTCTACAGGTGTGCAGTCATCCCGTGAGGATTCTACAGGTGTGGAGTCATCCTATGAGGATTCTACAGGTGTGCAGTCATCCCGTGAGGATTCTACAGGTGTGGAGTCATCCCGTGAGGATTGTACAGGTGTGCAGTCATCCCGTGAGGATTCTACAGGTGTGGAGTCATCCTATGAGGATTCTACAGGTGTGCAGTCATCCCGTGAGGATTCTACAGGTGTGGAGTCATCCCGTAAGGATTCTACAGGTGTGCAGTCATCCCGTGAGGATTCTACAGGTGTGCAGTCATCCCGTGAGGATTCTACAGGTGTGCAGTCATCCCGTGAGGATTCTACAGGTGTGCAGTCATCCTGTGTAGAAGGATTGTACAGGTGTACAGTCATCCTGTGTAGAAGGATTGTACAGGTGTGGAGTCATCCTGTGAGGATTGTACAGGTGTGCAGTCATCCTGTGTAGAAGGATTGTACAGGTGTGGAGTCATCCCGTGAGGATTCTACAGGTGTGCAGTCATCCCGTGAGGATTCTACAGGTGTGCAGTCATCCCGTGAGGATTCTACAGGTGTGGAGTCATCCCGTGAGGATTCTACAGGTGTGGAGTCATCCCGTGAGGATTCTACAGGTGTGGAGTCATCCCGTGAGGATTCTACAGGTGTGCAGTCATCCCGTAAGGATTCTACAGGTGTGCAGTCATCCCGTGAGGATTCTACAGGTGTGCAGTCATCCCGTGAGGATTCTACAGGTGTGCAGTCATCCTGTGTAGAAGGATTGTACAGGTGTACAGTCATCCTGTGTAGAAGGATTGTACAGGTGTGGAGTCATCCTGTGAGGATTGTACAGGTGTGCAGTCATCCTGTGTAGAAGGATTGTACAGGTGTGGAGTCATCCTGTGAGGATTGTACAGGTGTGGAGTCATCCTGTGAGGATTGTACAGGTGTGGAGTCATCCCGTAAGGATTCTACAGGTGTGCAGTCATCCCGTGAGGATTCTACAGGTGTGGAGTCATCCCGTGAGGATTCTACAGGTGTGCAGTCATCCCGTGTAGAAGGATTGTACAGGTGTGGAGTCTTACCTGTCCTCAGGTGTGCAGTCATCCTGTGTAGAAGGATTGTACAGGTGTGGAGTCATCCCGTGTAGAAGGATTGTACAGGTGTGGAGTCATCCTCTGTAGAAGGATTGTACAGGTGTGCAGTCATCCCGTGAGGATTCTTCAGGTGTGCAGTCATCCCGTGAGGATTCTTCAGGTGTGCAGTCATCCCGTGAGGATTCTACAGGTGTGCAGTCATCCCGTGTAGAAGGATTGTACAGGTGTGCAGTCATCCCGTGTAGAAGGATTGTACAGGTGTGGAGTCATCCTGTGTAGAAGGATTGTACAGGTGTGCAGTCATCCTGTGTAGAAGGATTGTACAGGTGTGGAGTCATCCTGTGTAGAAGGATTGTACAGGTGTGCAGTCATCCCGTGTAGAAGGATTGTACAGGTGTGGAGTCATCCTGTGTAGAAGGATTGTACAGGTGTGGAGTCATCCCGTGTAGAAGGATTGTACAGGTGTGGAGTCATCCTGTGTAGAAGGATTGTACAGGTGTGGAGTCATCCTGTGTAGAAGGATTGTACAGGTGTGGAGTCATCCTGTGTAGAAGGATTGTACAGGTGTGGAGTCATCCTGTGTAGAAGGATTGTACAGGTGTGGAGTCATCCTGTGTAGAAGGATTGTACAGGTGTGCAGTCATCCCGTGAGGATTCTTCAGGTGTGCAGTCATCCCGTGAGGATTCTTCAGGTGTGCAGTCATCCCGTGAGGATTCTACAGGTGTGCAGTCATCCCGTGTAGAAGGATTCTACAGGTGTGCAGTCATCCCGTGTAGAAGGATTGTACAGGTGTGGAGTCATCCTGTGTAGAAGGATTGTACAGGTGTGCAGTCATCCTGTGTAGAAGGATTGTACAGGTGTGGAGTCATCCCGTGTAGAAGGATTGTACAGGTGTGCAGTCATCCCGTGTAGAAGGATTGTACAGGTGTGGAGTCATCCTGTGTAGAAGGATTGTACAGGTGTGGAGTCATCCCGTGTAGAAGGATTGTACAGGTGTGGAGTCATCCTGTGTAGAAGGATTGTACAGGTGTGGAGTCATCCTGTGTAGAAGGATTGTACAGGTGTGGAGTCATCCCGTGTAGAAGGATTGTACAGGTGTGGAGTCATCCTGTGTAGAAGGATTGTACAGGTGTGGAGTCATCCTGTGTAGAAGGATTGTACAGGTGTGGAGTCATCCTGTGTAGAAGGATTGTACAGGTGTGGAGTCATCCCGTGTAGAAGGATTGTACAGGTGTGGAGTCATCCCGTGTAGAAGGATTGTACAGGTGTGGAGTCATCCTGTGTAGAAGGATTGTACAGGTGTGGAGTCATCCTGTGTAGAAGGATTGTACAGGTGTGGAGTCATCCTGTGTAGAAGGATTGTACAGGTGTGGAGTCATCCTGTGTAGAAGGATTGTACAGGTGTGGAGTCATCCTGTGTAGAAGGATTGTACAGGTGTGCAGTCATCCCGTGAGGATTCTTCAGGTGTGCAGTCATCCCGTGAGGATTCTTCAGGTGTGCAGTCATCCCGTGAGGATTCTACAGGTGTGCAGTCATCCCGTGTAGAAGGATTGTACAGGTGTGCAGTCATCCCGTGTAGAAGGATTGTACAGGTGTGGAGTCATCCTGTGTAGAAGGATTGTACAGGTGTGCAGTCATCCTGTGTAGAAGGATTGTACAGGTGTGGAGTCATCCTGTGTAGAAGGATTGTACAGGTGTGCAGTCATCCCGTGTAGAAGGATTGTACAGGTGTGGAGTCATCCTGTGTAGAAGGATTGTACAGGTGTGGAGTCATCCCGTGTAGAAGGATTGTACAGGTGTGGAGTCATCCTGTGTAGAAGGATTGTACAGGTGTGGAGTCATCCTGTGTAGAAGGATTGTACAGGTGTGGAGTCATCCCGTGTAGAAGGATTGTACAGGTGTGGAGTCATCCTGTGTAGAAGGATTGTACAGGTGTGGAGTCATCCTGTGTAGAAGGATTGTACAGGTGTGCAGTCATCCCGTGTAGAAGGATTGTACAGGTGTGGAGTCATCCTGTGTAGAAGGATTGTACAGGTGTGGAGTCATCCTGTGTAGAAGGATTGTACAGGTGTGGAGTCATCCCGTGTAGAAGGATTGTACAGGTGTGCAGTCATCCCGTGTAGAAGGATTGTACAGGTGTGGAGTCATCCTGTGTAGAAGGATTGTACAGGTGTGGAGTCATCCCGTGTAGAAGGATTGTACAGGTGTGGAGTCATCCTGTGTAGAAGGATTGTACAGGTGTGGAGTCATCCTGTGTAGAAGGATTGTACAGGTGTGCAGTCATCCCGTGTAGAAGGATTGTACAGGTGTGGAGTCATCCCGTGTAGAAGGATTGTACAGGTGTGGAGTCATCCTGTGTAGAAGGATTGTACAGGTGTGGAGTCATCCTGTGTAGAAGGATTGTACAGGTGTGGAGTCATCCTGTGTAGAAGGATTGTACAGGTGTGGAGTCATCCCGTGTAGAAGGATTGTACAGGTGTGGAGTCATCCTGTGTAGAAGGATTGTACAGGTGTGGAGTCATCCTGTGTAGAAGGATTGTACAGGTGTGGAGTCATCCCGTGTAGAAGGATTGTACAGGTGTGGAGTCATCCTGTGTAGAAGGATTGTACAGGTGTGGAGTCATCCTGTGTAGAAGGATTGTACAGGTGTGCAGTCATCCCGTGTAGAAGGATTGTACAGGTGTGGAGTCATCCTGTGTAGAAGGATTGTACAGGTGTGGAGTCATCCTGTGTAGAAGGATTGTACAGGTGTGGAGTCATCCCGTGTAGAAGGATTGTACAGGTGTGCAGTCATCCTGTGTAGAAGGATTGTACAGGTGTGGAGTCATCCTGTGTAGAAGGATTGTACAGGTGTGGAGTCATCCCGTGTAGAAGGATTGTACAGGTGTGGAGTCATCCTGTGTAGAAGGATTGTACAGGTGTGGAGTCATCCTGTGTAGAAGGATTGTACAGGTGTGCAGTCATCCCGTGTAGAAGGATTGTACAGGTGTGGAGTCATCCTGTGTAGAAGGATTGTACAGGTGTGCAGTCATCCCGTGTAGAAGGATTGTACAGGTGTGGAGTCATCCTGTGTAGAAGGATTGTACAGGTGTGGAGTCATCCTGTGTAGAAGGATTGTACAGGTGTGGAGTCATCCTGTGTAGAAGGATTGTACAGGTGTGCAGTCATCCCGTGTAGAAGGATTGTACAGGTGTGGAGTCATCCTGTGTAGAAGGATTGTACAGGTGTGCAGTCATCCCGTGTAGAAGGATTGTACAGGTGTGGAGTCATCCTGTGTAGAAGGATTGTACAGGTGTGGAGTCATCCCGTGTAGAAGGATTGTACAGGTGTGGAGTCATCCTGTGTAGAAGGATTGTACAGGTGTGGAGTCATCCTGTGTAGAAGGATTGTACAGGTGTGGAGTCATCCTGTGTAGAAGGATTGTACAGGTGTGCAGTCATCCCGTGTAGAAGGATTGTACAGGTGTGGAGTCATCCCGTGTAGAAGGATTGTACAGGTGTGGAGTCATCCTGTGTAGAAGGATTGTACAGGTGTGGAGTCATCCTGTGTAGAAGGATTGTACAGGTGTGCAGTCATCCCGTGTAGAAGGATTGTACAGGTGTGGAGTCATCCCGTGTAGAAGGATTGTACAGGTGTGGAGTCATCCTGTGTAGAAGGATTGTACAGGTGTGGAGTCATCCTGTGTAGAAGGATTGTACAGGTGTGGAGTCATCCTGTGTAGAAGGATTGTACAGGTGTGCAGTCATCCCGTGTAGAAGGAGGGTACAATACTGGGATCAGGAGGGCACAGTACAAGGGGGATTAGAATGACACAGTTTGGGGGGGGGGGGGGTAATGTACATGCATTTTTTCCACGTTTCTGCAACAAAGCCGCGTGAAAGCAGCCTTAAATTGTAAGGCGCGGTTGAAATTGTTGGCGCTATATAAATCCTGAATTATAATATAAAACTGATAACAATGTAACGATTTTTCTCCCGGGTGATTTTAGGATTTCTCTTTATTCCTGACATTGTTTTTCTGCTGCGACATGACGGCTCCGGCTGCCGCCATATAAATCCTGTATAATAATAACAATGTAACAAGAGCCACATTGTATCATTTCCTCTCTCGGGTGAATCTCGTTTTATTGGTTCTGACGCGTTTTGCTGCGGTGACGCGCCGCCGTCCTCCTCGCACTATTTATGAGGCTCGCTCTTCTCGTCCTCCACTAACCTGTTTTTCTCACCTTTGGCCGATCTCCGGTGTTCATTTCTCGCTGTAATATGAGATTCGTAGAAGGTTTTTCCTCCGGCGCTGCGCTCCTGACGTCCGCGGGGTGACCCTCTTTCCCGCAGACCTGACCCTATTCATCCCATAATAAAGTCAAATTGCCGGATCAGTATGACACTCGGGGCCCCATTACCGGGAGAAGCGTTATTGCCGTTTTCCTTGTATTCTCAGGGGTGTCATTTTATTTGTATTATTTTCAGGAACATGACAGTGCGGGGGAGGGGAAGACGTGATTCTCTAATACTCCAATAAATGGATCGTTATTTCTAATACCAGGACCGGAATCCGACCCGACATCAGCCTGAGAATCACTAATACAGCAGAGCTCAGCTAGGACAAGGGAGGAGCAGCACCAAGTGATGATTGGATGTTCTGTAGTGCAAAGAGTATGCTGATAGGAGGAGGGAGCAGAGTGACGGAGAGACCCAAATCCTGACACTGACCCAAATCCTGACACTGACCCAAATCCTGACTCTAATCCTGACACTGACCCTAAACCTGACACTGACCCTAAACCTGACCCTAATCCTGACACTGACCCTAAACCTGACTCTAATCCTGACCCTGACCCTAATCCTGACACTGACCCTAATCCTGACACTGACCCTAATCCTGACTCTAACCCTAAACCTGACACTGACCCTAATCCTGACACTGACCCTAAACCTGACACTGACCCTAATCCTGACACTGACCCTAAACCTGACTCTAATCCTGACCCTAAACCTGACTCTAATCCTGACCCTAATCCTGACACTGACCCTAAACCTGACACTGACCCTAAACCTGACTCTAATCCTGACCCTAATCCTGACACTGACCCTAAACCTGACTCTAATCCTGACCCTAATCCTGACACTGACCCTAAACCTGACTCTAATCCTGAACCTGACCCAAATCCTGACACTGACCCTAATCCTGACACTAGGCCATATTCTCAAAGAAGTTACACCGGCGTATATGGAGATGCGCAGCATAAGTGTAAAGATGCGCCGTGCTATCTATGCGCCGTAGTCACAGAACCAGATATGCCAGAAACAAGGCTTTTCCCGTCCGTCCTAACTCGTTTAAGTTTATGCAGCGTAGGCGCATATTTCCGCTGATCGCGTCCTACGCTGCCATAGAATTAGTATTCAAATATGCAAATGATGTAGATGCGCTGATTCCCGAACCTACGCGCAATCGGCGTAGGCTGTGCGCGTAAGACGAATGTCCGGCTGAAAGTTACTCCTCATAAAGCTCGGGTAACTTTGCTCCAGACCTGAGTAAGTCAGCTGGAGAGCAAATACAGCAGCACCATCCCGGAAGAGCTGAGCAACCACACTTATAGGACAACATATTCGTTCGCCAACATGCCAGGGGCAGGCGAGGTCTTAGCACTACTAGTGTATGCAGAGGCCAAGGTGCGTAGAAGGAGGAGGGCACGTGAGAGGGTATACCCACAGCGCATTAGCCTCTTTGGCATGGGGGAATCGGAGGTGTATCGCATCTTCAGATTCAGCCCTGATGCCATCCTGGAATTAGCCACACCCCTGCATGATGACATCACCAGCCAGACACACCCCTCACATGCAGTGCAGCCACTGGTCAAGGTCCTGGCAACACTGCATTTCCTGGCCAGTGGCTCTTTTCAGCGCACAAGTGGAATGGTGGCTGGGATGTCACAATCCACCATGAGCAGATGTGTGCACCAGGTTGTCCCCGCAATCCTCACACGCATGGCCCACCACTTCATCAGACCCACCCAGGAGGACCTGCGGCTGAAGGCAATGCGTGATTTCTGCCTAATTGCCGTATTCCCACACACCGTGGAGGCCATTGATTGTACCCATGTGGCACTACAGCCCCCCCATGACACAGAGCACATTTATCGCAATCAGAAGCATTGGCATTCAATCAATGTCCAGGTGATCGTGGATGCCCATGGCCTCATATGGCACGTCCGTGCCAAACACCCCGGGTCCTGCCACGGCAGCTTCATATACCGTCAAAGCGACATCCCAAGACAATTTGAAGAGAACGTGTATGGGGACAGCTGGCTGGTTGGTGAGTGACATGGGTGTCAGGTATGACTGTCCCCCCCCATGATGCAGACATCACGAGGGGCACATGCATGACTAACATCCTCCTGTCTTTTCCCTTCCAGGTGACTCGGCATATGCACTGGGACCCCATCTTATGACTCCATTCCGGAACCCCCAAACCCCAGGAGAGAGAAGATACAATGATGCACACATACATACCCGTACAGTGGTGGAACGCACCTTTGGCCTCCTGAAGTCCCGTTTCCGATGCCTGGATAAGTCTGGGGGTACCCTGATGTATTCCCCAAACTTTGTGTGTCAGATCATCGGGGCATGTTGTATTCTGCACAACTACGCCATGAGAAGGGGCCTGGAGATTGACATACGTTATGACCTGACCCCCCAACCACACAGTCCCCCCCTAACCCAGGGTACCCCTCTTCTGAGGGAAGAGCAGTCAGGAGATGTCTCGTGGAACGAATCTTTGAACGTTAAACACACACATTAAACATGGCACAATGAGAATGCACGCATGCACACCACTGTGGTCCCTAGCTCACACACCCCACATGCACATCACATTGGATTAGACCCAAGTACCCCACATGGTACTAGGGAGCAGCAACGCCGCGTCAAGGCCCCAATGATGTTGCTGTCCATTCATACAGACCTGGGGAGAACTTATCCCCAGCGCCCGAGGGTGACACCCCTTACTGGCAGGAATGTCACCCCCCCACATTCACACACCATTCACACTGTACTCTGCACTACTGCCTGTGTGCAGCACCCAAAAAAAAATTGGGTCACGGTTCATTAGAATGCTTCACGCCCACATCACGCCCACATCCCTCCTACCTTCACTTGCGCCGGCTTACGCCGACACATTTAAGTTGCGCAAGCGCATCGTAGGACGCATGTGGTCTGGGAATATGGGACAGCTCTCTCCAAGTTAAGCCGGCGTAGCGCATCTGAGATGCGCTATGCCTGACTAAATATGCACCGATCTACGAGAAAATGGCCCACTGACCCTAAACCTGACTCTAATCCTGACCCTGACCCTAATCAGTCACATCAGTCTCTGTACAGAGGAGCTTACACTCTAATGTCCCCCCCACATCACATCAGTCTCTGTACAGAGGAGCTTACACTCTAATGTCCCCTCCCCCACAGTCACATCAGTCTCTGTACAGAGGAGCTTACACTCTAATGTCCCCTCCCCCCCACATCACATCAGTCTCTGTACAGAGGAGCTTACTCTCTAATGTCCCCTCCCCCCACATCACATCAGTCTCTGTACAGAGGAGCTTACACTCTAATGTCCCCTCCCCCCCACACATCACATCAGTCTCTGTACAGAGGAGCTTACACTCTAATGTCCCCTCCCCCCCACATCACATCAGTCTCTGTACAGAGGAGCTTACACTCTAATGTCCCCTCCCCCCCACATCACATCAGTCTCTGTACAGAGGAGCTTACACTCTAATGTCCCCTCCCCCCCACAGTCACATCAGTCTCTGTACAGAGGAGCTTACACTCTAATGTCCCCTCCCCCCACATCACATCAGTCTCTGTACAGAGGAGCTTACACTCTAATGTCCCCTCCCCCCACAGTCACATCAGTCTCTATACAGAGGAGCTTACACTCTAATGTCCCCTCCCCCCCACAGTCACATCAGTCTCTGTACAGAGGAGCTTACACTCTAATGTCCCCTCCCCCCCACATCACATCAGTCTCTGTACAGAGGAGCTTACACTCTAATGTGGTCCCTGCATTTAGTCCCAGTCAGGGAAGGAGGGTTTTCTTGTATGACCTGTGTGGAGAACAGGGGGAGGGGATCTGTGAGTTGTAGTGGGAATTGATATTTACTATCGGAGATGTCCGGCTCTAATGGAAGGGAAGGTTGTTGTCGGGGAGAAGTTCATTATCTGGATCAGTAAAGAGGTTAGAAGTGAATGTGGATGGGTGTTCGGGGGAGGGGTGAATCAGCTTGGAGCCAATTACAGGTAATATACCTGCAGCCATTGATCACCTCCGGGGGCCGGGCGGAGCGCAGGACGCCGCTCAGCCTGTTACGGGATAATGAAGGAGCGCAGGACGCCGCTCAGCCTGTTACGGGATAATGAATTTATGAAGAGGAAACCCGGCGCTCAGCACTGTGCAGAGATAAAACTTGTATGAAAACAAATACTGGGGACCCTAATGAAGATATAAGGAGAAGAGAGAAGAAAAGAGGGGGAGGGAGAGAAAAGGGGGGGGGGGGGGGGGGGAAAGGGAAAGGAGAGGGGGAGAGGGTTTGGGGTGGAGGAACTTGACTGGCCTGCACAGAATCCTGACCTCAACTCCATAGAACACCTTTGGGATAAATTAAAGCGGTGACATAGAGAAGGAAGGAGAGATAGAGAGAAGGATGAAGAGATAGAGAGAAGGAAGGAGAGATAGAGAGAAGGAAGGAGAGATAGAGAGAAGGATGGAGAGATAGAGAGAAGGATGGAGAGATAGAGAGAAGGATGGAGAGATAGAGAGAAGGATGGAGAGATAGAGAGAAGGAAGGAGAGATAGAGAGAAGGATGAAGAGATAGAGAGAAGGATGGAGAGATAGAGAGAAGGATGGAGAGATAGAGAGAAGGATGGAGAGATAGAGAGAAGGACGGAGAGATAGAGAGAAGGATGGAGAGATAGGGAGAAGGATGGAGAGATAGAGAGAAGGACGGAGAGATAGAGAGAAGGATGGAGAGATAGAGAGAAGGATGGAGAGATAGAGAGAAGGATGGAGAGATAGAGAGAAGGATGAAGAGATAGAGAGAAGGAAGGAGAGATAGAGAGAAGGAAGGAGAGATAGAGAGAAGGATGGAGAGATAGAGAGAAGGATGGAGAGATAGAGAGAAGGATGGAGAGATAGAGAGAAGGATGGAGAGATAGAGAGAAGGATGGAGAGATAGAGAGAAGGATGGAGAGATAGAGAGAAGGATGAAGAGATAGAGAGAAGGAAGGAGAGATAGAGAGAAGGATGAAGAGATAGAGAGAAGGAAGAAGAGATAGAGAGAAGGATGGAGAGATAGAGAGAAGGAAGAAGAGATAGAGAGAAGGATGGAGAGATAGAGAGAAGGATGGAGAGATAGAGAGAAGGAAGGAGAGATAGAGAGAAGGATGAAGAGATAGAGAGAAGGAAGGAGAGATAGAGAGAAGGATGAAGAGATAGAGAGAAGGAAGGAGAGATAGAGAGAAGGATGAAGAGATAGAGAGAAGGATGGAGAGATAGAGAGAAGGAAGGAGAGATAGAGAGAAGGACGGGGAGATAGAGAGAAGGAAGGAGAGATAGAGAGAAGGACGGAGAGATAGAGAGAAGGACGGAGAGATAGAGAGAAGGACGGAGAGATAGAGAGAAGGATGGAGCGATAGAGAGAAGGACGGAGAGATAGAGAGAAGGACGGAGAGATAGAGAGAAGGAAGGAGAGATAGAGAGAAGGACGGAGAGATAGAGAGAAGGATGGAGCGATAGAGAGAAGGACGGAGAGATAGAGAGAAGGAAGGAGAGATAGAGAGAAGGATGAAGAGATAGAGAGAAGGATGGAGAGATAGAGAGAAGGATGGAGAGATAGAGAGAAGGATGGAGAGATAGAGAGAAGGACGGAGAGATAGAGAGAAGGATGGAGAGATAGAGAGAAGGATGGAGAGATAGAGAGAAGGACGGAGAGATAGAGAGAAGGATGGAGAGATAGGGAGAAGGAAGGAGAGATAGAGAGAAGGATGAAGAGATAGAGAGAAGGATGGAGAGATAGAGAGAAGGAAGGAGAGATAGAGAGAAGGATGAAGAGATAGAGAGAAGGAAGGAGAGATAGAGAGAAGGATGAAGAGATAGAGAGAAGGAAGGAGAGATAGAGAGAAGGATGAAGAGATAGAGAGAAGGATGGAGAGATAGAGAGAAGGACGGAGAGATAGAGAGAAGGATGGAGAGATAGAGAGAAGGATGGAGAGATAGAGAGAAGGAAGGAGAGATAGAGAGAAGGATGAAGAGATAGAGAGAAGGAAGGAGAGATAGAGAGAAGGAAGGATGGAGAGATAGAGAGAAGGAAGGAGAGATAGAGAGAAGGAAGGAGAGATAGAGAGAAGGACGGAGAGATAGAGAGAAGGACGGAGAGATAGAGAGAAGGACGGAGAGATAGAGAGAAGGATGGAGCGATAGAGAGAAGGACGGAGAGATAGAGAGAAGGACGGAGAGATAGAGAGAAGGAAGGAGAGATAGAGAGAAGGAAGGAGAGATAGAGAGAAGGACGGAGAGATAGAGAGAAGGATGGAGCGATAGAGAGAAGGACGGAGAGATAGAGAGAAGGAAGGAGAGATAGAGAGAAGGAAGGAGAGATAGAGAGAAGGATGAAGAGATAGAGAGAAGGATGGAGAGATAGAGAGAAGGATGGAGAGATAGAGAGAAGGATGGAGAGATAAAGAGAAGGACGGAGAGATAGAGAGAAGGATGGAGAGATAGGGAGAAGGATGGAGAGATAGAGAGAAGGATGGAGAGATAGAGAGAAGGATGGAGAGATAGAGAGAAGGACGGAGAGATAGAGAGAAGGATGGAGAGATAGGGAGAAGGATGGAGAGATAGGGAGAAGGATGGAGAGATAGAGAGAAGGATGGAGAGATAGAGAGAAGGATGGAGAGATAGAGAGAAGGACGGAGAGATAGAGAGAAGGACGGAGAGATAGAGAGAAGGATGGAGAGATAGAGAGAAGGATGGAGAGATAGAGAGAAGGATGGAGAGATAGAGAGAAGGATGGAGAGATAGAGAGAAGGATGGAGAGATAGAGAGAAGGATGGAGAGATAGAGAGAAGGATGGAGAGATAGAGAGAAGGATGGAGAGATAGAGGGCCATATTCTGAGTAAATCTCCGCCAGCTTCGCTTAGGGCACTTACACTCCGCTGTCCCAACTTACTGGAGCAGGTGTTGTATTCCCCAAACACTTGCTCCATAAGTTGGGACAGCGGAGTGTAAGTGTCCCGCGTAGCCTGGCGGATCTCCAAGGGGGCGGCTTCTATTCAAATGAAGCGCGCCCCCGATACAAAAGAACTGGGCATGCGCCGGGCTGCAAAAAGCCCAGTGCGCATGCTCCAGTTCTCGGCGGAAAACGTCAATGACGCCGACGTGTGCGTCATTGACGTAAAGTCGTATGCAAGAACGACTTACGTAAACGACGTATCCGACGAAAAAACACGACGGGGACCCGACGCCATCCGTAACATGGCCTACGCGAGACTTGCGGAAACTTACCCCTCATATAGCAGGGGTAAGTTTCCGCTTACGCAAACGACGTTAGCGACGGTTACGCGACGCGAACTCGTTCGTGAATCGGCGTAGAAGGATCATTTGCATATGCAAATGACTCCTTCATGTAAATGCCATCTAGCGGCGGCCGGCGTCATTGCATTTAAGATCCGCCAGTGTAAGTGACTTACAGATGGCGGATCTTAAGTGTATCTATGCAAAAATGATTCTGAGAATCAGGAGCATAGATACACGGGCCAAAAAAGGGAGTTACGATGGAGTATCCTGAGTTACTCCATCGTAACTTTACTCAGAATATGGCCCAGAGAGAAGGATGGAGAGATAGAGAGAAGGATGGAGAGATAGAGGGCCATATTCTTAAACAAGTTACGTAGGCGTATCAACAGATACGCCTACGTAAGTCCCTTTCCTATGTTTAAGTGTATTCTCAAACTGAGATACACTTAAACATGCCTAAGATACACCAGCCTGCGCCGTTGTATCTTAGGCTGCAATATTTACGCTGACCGCTAGGTGGCGGTCAGCGTAGAATATGCAAATGACTACTCACGCCGATTCTCGAACGTACGCTTGCCCGCCGTAGTGTTTTAACGTCATTTCCGTAAGCGATACGCGGCGTAAAGATAAAGATGCCCCCTAGGTGGCGTACTCAATGTTAAGTATGGCCGTCGATCCCGCGTCGAAATTTCAAAATTGAACGTCGTTTACGTAAGTCGTCCGTGAATGGCGCTGGACGCCATTTACGTTACAGTCAAAACAAATGACGTCCGTGAGACGTCATTTAGCGCAATGCAAGTCGGGTAATTTACCCGACGGAGCATGCGCATTACGATCGGCGCGGGAGCGCGCCTAATTTAAATGATCCACGCCCCCTGCCTGGATCATTTGAATTAGGATGGCTTACACGGGTGGACTTTACGCGATGCCGCCGCAAGTTCACAGGTAAGTGGTTTGGGAATCCGGCACTTGCCACTTAAACTTGCGGCGGCGTAACGTAAAGTACATACGTTCCGCCGCCTGAAATGTATCAGAATATGGCCCAGAGAGAAGGAAGGAGAGATAGAGAGAAGGAAGGAGAGATAGAGAGAAGGAAGGAGATATAGAGAGAAGGAAGGAGAGATAGAGAGAAGGAAGGAGAGATAGAGAGAAGGATGGAGAGATAGAGAGAAGGAAGGAGAGATAGAGAGAAGGATAGAGAGATAGAGAGAAGGAAGGAGAGATAGAGAGAAGGAAGGAGAGATAGAGAGAAGGATAGAGAGATAGAGAGAAGGAAGGAGAGATAGAGAGAAGGATGGAGAGATAGAGAGAAGGATGGAGAGATAGAGAGAAGGATGGAGAGATAGAGAGAAGGATGGAGAGATAGAGAGAAGGATGGAGAGATAGAGAGAAGGAAGGAGAGATAGAGAGAAGGATAGAGAGATAGAGAGAAGGAAGGAGAGATAGAGAGAAGGATGGAGAGATAGAGAGAAGGATGGAGAGATAGAGAGAAGGATGGAGAGATAGAGAGAAGGATGGAGAGATAGAGAGAAGGATGGAGAGATAGAGAGAAGGAAGGAGAGATAGAGAGAAGGATGGAGAGATAGAGAGAAGGAAGGATGGAGAGATAGAGAGAAGGAAGGATGGAGAGATAGAGAGAAGGAAGGAGAGATAGAGAGAAGGAAGGAGAGATAGAGAGAAGGATGGAGAGATAGAGAGAAGGATGGAGAGATAGAGAGAAGGATGGAGAGATAGAGAGAAGGATGGAGAGATAGAGAGAAGGATGGAGAGATAGAGAGAAGGAAGGAGAGATAGAGAGAAGGACGGAGAGATAGAGAGAAGGAAGGAGAGATAGAGAGAAGGATGGAGAGATAGAGAGAAGGATGGAGAGATAGAGAGAAGGATGGAGAGATAGAGAGAAGGATGGAGAGATAGAGAGAAGGATGGAGAGATAGAGAGAAGGAAGGAGAGATAGAGAGAAGGACGGAGAGATAGAGAGAAGGACGGAGAGATAGAGAGAAGGACGGAGAGATAGAGAGAAGGATGGAGAGATAGAGAGAAGGATGGAGAGATAGAGAGAAGGATGGAGAGATAGAGAGAAGGATGGAGAGATAGAGAGAAGGATGGAGAGATAGAGAGAAGGACGGAGAGATAGAGAGAAGGATGGGGAGATAGAGAGAAGGAAGAAGAGATAGAGAGAAGGATGGAGAGATAGAGAGAAGGACGGATTACAGGAGAATTTTCCCAAGCTATCATTATGTTATCAGGCAGCATCATGTAATCAATAAATACTTTCATACCGATAACCTTCAACCAATCAGAATTGATGACGGGACGGACGGGTCGCACTGTAATAATAAAGGTCATTTTTGTGATTAAAATCAATGTGAAAATGAAGTGGAACGTTCCATAGACAATATTGTCTTCTCTGCTCTTTGATGAAGATTCCTTCTCTTCTAATGTTATTATGTTTCTTTTTAATGAGTTTTTCTTTTCACCACCGACCTGCAAAATCTTCTCCTCCAGCCTTCCCTGTTCTCCATGTTCTCCCCGTTCTCCCTGTTCTCTGTGTTCTACCTGTTCTCCCCGTTCTCCCTGTTCTCCATGTTCTCCCCGTTCTCCATGTTCTCCCCGTTCTCCATGTTCTCCCTGTTCTCCATGTTCTCCCCGTTCTCCATGTTCTCCCTGTTCTCCGTGTTCTCCCTGTTCTCCGTGTTCTCCCTGTTCTCCCCGTTCTCCATGTTCTCCATGTTCTCCCCGTTCTCCCCGTTCTCCATGTTCTCCCCGTTCTCCATGTTCTCCCCGTTCTCCATGTTCTCCCTGTTCTCCCTGTTCTCCATGTTCTCCCCGTTCTCCATGTTCTCCCTGTTCTCCGTGTTCTCCCTGTTCTCTGTGTTCTCCCTGTTCTCTGTGTTCTCCCTGTTCTCCGTGTTCTCCCTGTTCTCTGATAGGACCTTTAGATTAGTCGGAGACAGATTCTATTGGCCTAACATGAGAACCGAGGTAGAGAGGTGTTCCTCCTGTGTTCCGTGCATCTAAAGCAGGGATATGCAATTAGCGGACCTCCAGCTGTTGCAGAACTACAAGTCCCATGAGGCATAGCAAGACTCTGTCCTTGGGTGTCATGCTTGTGGATGTCAGAGGCATGATGGGAATTGTAGTTTTGCAACAACTGGAGGTCCGCTAATTGCATATCCCTGATCTAAAGGAAGACCTTGAGGGTCTATGGAGCTACTTTGCATTGACTTTCTGTGCCTGGAACCCGATGCTGGTGGGAGAAGCCATGTTTTTTGTGAGGACCAATCATTTCACCCGATATTCTCAAGTTTACCCCACAGTCTAAAACCATTTCAAGTACCAGAGCAGAATTCTCATTAAGTGGGACGCTGAAGAATGTGGAAACTTCAGTGGTTATCAAGCCAGGGACCCAACCAGCGGAGGTGACGCTTGCAGCTGAGCCTTGTGTGTCCAGCCAGGGACCGAGCCGGTCAGCAGGGGTGGAGCCTGAGAAGTATCTGGAGTGCCAAGCAAGGGACCCCCACCAGAGAGGTGGGGGGGGAACCGGGAGAGAGGAGGGGGGACAGAGCAGAGAGGTGAGGGGGGACCCGGGAGAGAGGAGGGGGGACAGAGCAGAGAGGTGAGGGGGACCCGGGAGAGAGGTGGGGGAACAGAGCAGAGAGGTAAGGGGGACCCGGGAGAGAGGTGGGGGGACCGAGCAGAGAGGTAAGGGGGACCCGGGAGAGAGGTGGGGGGACCGAGAAGAGAGAATTGTACTGCCAATTATTAGTTAGAATAATAATGTGTGAAATTTCTACCTCTTTGGAGGACCAAAGATTTCAAGTGGGGGGAGGATGTAGCCAGGTGCTGGATAATTTGCCTGTGTCATCATGAGACAGTCTGTAACAACAGCTGCAGTGATTCTGTTTCCCTCTAGTGCTCAGCCTGGACATTGTGTGATCAGCTCTTGAATGCAGAGCAAGCAGAGAGCACAGCTGGAAGCAGAGGATCGTGGGATATGTGGTCTGAGAAGCCAGGAGTTGAATTGGAGCCAGACTGCTGCAGACTACAAGTTCCAGCCGGCTGGTAGAGAGAGAAGAATGCTGGGTGAGGTGTCAGGAGTGTCCGGGGTGTCCTGGGTGTTGGAGGCTTGCAAGGCCAGGACAACCTTCGGGGACAGTCGTCTTCCTGCGGCCCTCATGGGGGTGGCACTACACTAACATAAAAAAAGTTTTGCCTATAATTATTCTTTAAGATTAAGGACGCACTCTGTAGAACTCAGACCACGACGTTTACTTAGTGTAGCTGTCTTCCAAGTACCTGCCTTAGGCCACGCCCTTCGTACGCGTTTCGTCAGGATTGGGCTTCTTCATAGAGGTCGTGGTTCGGAGCAGCGCAGTTTCTCTGATCCTTTCTGTATTCTCCGTATTGAATAAACTGATCTGTTCTCCACATTCACAGGAAAGGAAATCTGTGACACATTTTGCGCTCGGCGGTCTTGAAGCGCTGAGAGCCGCCATTGTGATATTCTCTGTAAATTTCCCACTCCAAATCCGCGGCTCTGCACCCCAAATATGAGAAAAAGACTCTAATGACTTAATGAGAACTCTTCTCTTTCATCGGCTGATCAGAAGATTTTTCTGTACGGTAACTGGCAGGGAAAGTCCTTGGAGGAACCGCTGATTGAAGGACTCGTGAAATTGCCAACCATTCGCTCGGTGATTGTGCGTCTCGCCGGGAAACATCGAGGAACGCAGAGAAACTTTTTTTCAGATGTACAAGAAGTCTTGATTGTAAAATTGTCTGCGGAGGACGGGAGAGAGGAACGGAGGACGGGAGAGAGGAACGGAGGACGGGAGAGAGGAACGGAGGACGGGAGAGAGGAACGGAGGACGGGAGAGAAGAACGGAGGACGGGAGAGAAGAACGGAGGACGGGAGAGAGGAACGGAGGACGGGAGAGAGGAACGGAGGACGGGAGAGAGGAACGGAGGACGGGAGAGAGAAACGGAGGACGGGAGAGAGTAACGGAGGACGGGAGAGAGTAACGGAGGACGGGAGAGAGTAACGGAGGACGGGAGAGAGTAACGGAGGACGGGAGAGAGGAACGGAGGACGGGAGAGAAGAACGGAGGACGGGAGAGAGGAACGGAGGACGGGAGAGAGGAACGGAGGACGGGAGAGAGGAACGGAGGACGGGAGAGAGGAACGGAGGACGGGAGAGAGGAACGGAGGACGGGAGAGAGGAACGGAGGACGGGAGAGAGGAACGGAGGACGGGAGAGAGGAACGGAGGACGGGAGAGAGGAACGGAGGACGGGAGAGAGGAACGGAGGACGGGAGAGAGGAACGGAGAACGGGATAGAGGAACGGAGGACGGGAGAGAGGAACGGAGGACGGGAGAGAGGAACGGAGGACGGGAGAGAGGAACGGAGGACGGGAGAGAAGAACGGAGGACGGGAGAGAGGAACGGAGGACGGGAGAGAGGAACGGAGGACGGGAGAGAGGAACGGAGGACGGGAGAGAGGAACGGAGGACGGGAGACAGGAACGGAGGACGGGAGACAGGAACGGAGGACGGGAGACGGGAACAGAGGACGGGAGACGGGAACAGAGGACGGGAGAGAGGAACAGAGGACGGGAGAGAGGAACGGGGGACGGGAGAGAGGAACGGAGGACGGGAGAGAGGAACGGAGGACGGGAGAGAGGAACGGAGGACGGGAGAGAGGAACGGAGGACGGGAGAGAGGAACGGAGGACGGGAGAGAGGAACGGAGGACGGGAGAGAGGAACGGAGGACGGGAGAGAGGAACGGGGGACGGGAGAGAGGAACGGAGGACGGGAGAGAGGAACGGAGGACGGGAGAGAGGAACGGAGGACGGGAGAGAGGAACGGAGGACGGGAGAGAGGAACGGAGGACGGGAGAGAGGAACGGAGGACGGGAGAGAGGAACGGAGGACGGGAGAGAGGAACGGAGGACGGGAGAGAGGAACGGAGGACGGGAGAGAGGAACGGAGGACGGGAGAGAGGAACGGAGGACGGGAGAGAGGAACGGAGGACGGGAGAGAGGAACGGGGGACGGGAGAGAAGAACGGAGGACGGGAGAGAGGAACGGAGGACGGGAGAGAGGAACGGAGGACGGGAGAGAGGAACGGAGGACGGGAGAGAGGAACGGAGGACGGGAGAGAGGAACGGAGGACGGGAGAGAGGAACGGAGGACGGGAGAGAGGAACGGAGGACGGGAGAGAGGAACGGAGGACGGGAGAGAGGAACGGAGGACGGGAGAGAGGAACGGAGGACGGGAGAGAGGAACGGAGAACGGGATAGAGGAACGGAGGACGGGAGAGAGGAACGGAGGATGGGAGAGAGGAACGGAGGACGGGAGAGAGGAACGGAGGACGGGAGAGAAGAACGGAGGACGGGAGAGAGGAACGGAGGACGGGAGAGAGGAACGGAGGACGGGAGAGAGGAACGGAGGACGGGAGAGAGGAACGGAGGATGGGAGACAGGAACGGAGGACGGGAGACGGGAACAGAGGACGGGAGAGAGGAACGGGGGACGGGAGAGAGGAACGGGGGACGGGAGAGAGGAACGGGGGACGGGAGAGAGGAACGGGGGACGGGAGAGAGGAACGGGGGACGGGAGAGAGGAACGGGGGACGGGAGAGAGGAACGGGGGACGGGAGAGAGGAGGGATGGGAGAGAGGAACAGAGGACGGGAGACAGGAACGGAGGACGGGAGAGAAGAACGGAGGACGAGAGAGAGGAATGGAGGATGAGAGAGAGGAACGGGGGATGGGAGAGAGGAACGGAGGACAGGAGAGAGGAACGGGGGACGGGAGAGAGGAACGGGGGACGAGAGAGAGGAACGGAGGACGGGAGAGAGGAACGGAGGACGGGAGAGAGGAACGGGGAACGGGAGAGAGGAACGGAGGACGAGAGAGAGGAACGGGGGACGGGAGAGAGGAATGGAGGACGGGAGAGAAGAACGGGGGACGGGAGAGAGGAACGGGGGACGGGAGAGAGGAATGGAGGACGGGAGACAGGAACGGGGGACGGGAGAGAGGAATGGAGGACAGGAGAGAGGAACGGAGGACGGGAGAGAGGAACGGGGGACGGGAGAGAGGAATGGAGGATGGGAGAGACTTGTATAAAGATCCGATACAATGTTACACAATGCAATGTAAATGTATCAAAATCACGAAGAGGACCTGTCATCGTGTTTCCAAATGTTATCTTCATTTAAAGTCTATCATTGGGCAGGATCTTGTCACACAAGCTTTATTTATAAACCTTTGTATTACAATTAAAAAATCCCCCCTGATTCCGCCACCGGCCTCCTTCAGGTACGGGGGGACAACTGTAGTCACAGTATACTGTCAGGAACGTTACTTACGAGGCCGAGATGCCAAGGGCGGCTCACCTTTGCGACTCGATGCGATCCACCCACTGAGACAGAAGGAAGGACGCACCAAGAGGCACCGGGTCCAGTGGCAGGAGGGAATCCAAGGTGGACCGGGAACTGGATAGCCGAAGCTCACTGGAGGCTGTTCAGAAGCACACAGGAAATAGTCCAAACAGAAGGAACAGGAACAAGGCTGAAGAATAATCCAGAGAACAAGCCGAGGTCAGGGAATAAAGAGATCAGGTAGTCCGAGTCCGAGCCGGGGTCAAAGGGTTACAGAAAGCGACAATCCAAAAGCAGGCCAATGGTCAGGTAAACAGGATATCCACAGATAAGGTTTCCAGTAGCAAACACTGACAACGAACCAGCGATTTGCAAGCAGGAAGGGGCTGGCTTAAATAGGCCGCTCAGGCCACTGATTGGTCCAAAGTAGCACAGGTTCACAACCAGGCTCCGACGGACAGCAAGAAGAATATCACTGAGCAGTGGCTCAGAGGCAAAGACCTGGACCAGCAACGGAGAGGTCCTGGGTTCAATTCCACCCAGAGCCAACTGGGGCGCGACCACGCCTCGCTGTCTGTTTGGCACAGTAGCGACCATGACAATACTATTCAGTGGCGGCCGCTCCATTAGGGGCACCGCCCCCCTAATCCATGCACCCGCACCCAAATATACATACAGGGCACATAAGCACCACCCCCTAATCCTTTCACCCACCCCCTAATCTACATGCAGGGCACAGGGGCACCGCCCCCCTAATCCATGCACCCGCACCCTAATCTACATGAAGGGCGCTGCCCCCCTGATCCATGCAACCACCCCCTAATCTACATACAGGGCACAGGGGCACCGCCCCCCTAATCCATGTGCCCACCCTCTAATCTACATTCAGGGCACTGGGGCACCGCCCCCCTAACCCATGCGCCTGCCCCCTAATCTACATGACGGGCACAAGGGCACCACCCCCCTAATCCATGCGCCCCACCCCCTAATCTACATGCAGGGCACCGGACACCTGGATTGCTATGTTTTTTTTTTTAAGCACATGAATAGAGTCTGAGGCTCTAATTGGCTGTAAAAAAATTGGGCTGGGGGGGGGGGGGGGGGAATGGCAGAGGACGGCACCCTGAACCCACCCAGTTGTGTGACAATTAATATTCGCTGTTGTCTTCCTGCTTCTCCTCCTGGCCAATTAGTAAGCGGGTTCAAGAGGAGAAGCGACTGTATTGGCTGCAAAGGAGGAGGAGGAGGAGGAGACCCAGGGGGAAGCTGAGATCATCAGTGTGCTGCTTCTTCTTTCACTGTCCGGTCACAGGGTAAAGGAGGTTCTAGGGTGACCTGGGCTCAGAGGAAGTGGGTGGAATGATAATGGCCATCACACTGGTGCTGCGGGGGGGGGGGGGAATATTGCAGCCAAAGCTGGTTTAGTTCTTTTATCTTATCTTTGGGCTCTTCATTATTATCATTATTATTCTGCGTATCCAATCAGACGCGACACCAAACATTCCCGAAAAAATGGATCGTGGATGTCGATCCCCTGAGAGGCGTCTATAGATGTCGGTAGAAATTCTTCTCACCCAGAACGTCTCGTTATCCGACGCGTGCCCCTCCCCCCCCGGGAACAAAGTCACGCCGATCACCGCGCGGCTTCCATCGCTCGCACCTCGGGATCGTTATCATAGAAAAGTCTATATTAAATCATAAATAACCCAAATCATTAAAACGCACATTTACAAGTATGGCGGTCCTCCGATTATTAAAGCTTTTTATATGACGCGTGGAATTGGCGAATCGTAAAAAATGATTCCGGCTTCACAAACGGCCCTTCGGGGAGCGGCGCTCCGAAAAAAGCGATTGTCTGGAAAATAAATCCGTGGGAGCAAATCAGACGGAAGAACCGCTGGATACGCCGCACGTCACTGTGCGGATTGTGGTGTTCAGACTTATAGGATGTATTTATATATACAGTATCTGACAAAAGTAAGTACACCCCTCAGTCACATTTCTGTAACTATTTTCTCTCCAGCGGAGTTTCTTATGATTTGGAATTTCTCTTCATTATTCCTTTCAATAGACGTAGTTTTGCTTTGTTGACTCTTTGCGGCGCCTCTTCATCCCCGATCGGGTCCCACCAGCTGATTATCAGTTCAGAACCTCCGATCATCTTTATTAGAGACCTTGGGGTGGATTCAGGTAGCAATTGCGTCTGCGTAACCATAGTTACGCAGCGCAATTGCTTAGTTGCGCGGGCGTAACGACTTTTCTGTATTCAGAAAGCTCGATACGCCGACTGTAGCCTAAGATACCACTGGTATAAGGCTCTTATGCCGTCATATCTTAGGCTGCATTCTTACTATGGCCGCTAGGGGGCGTTCCCGTAGTGGTCAGCGTATAGTATGCAAATTGCATACTAACGCCGATTCACAACCCTACGCGAGCCCTGCGTACGCAGTTTACGTCGTTTCCGTTCGTCGGGTTCCGCGTAAGGCTGCTCCTGCTATTAGCAGGGGCAGCCAATGCTACGTATACCCGTCGTTCGCCGCGTCGCGAATTTAAAATTTAACGTCGTTTGCGTAAGTGAATCGTGAATGGCGCTGGACGCCATTTACGTTCACTTTGAAGCAAATGACGTCCTTGCGACGTCATTTGCCGCAATGCACGTCGGGAAAGTTTCCCGACGGAGCATGCGCACTACGTTCGGCGCGGGAACGCGCCTAATTTAAATGATCCATGCCCCCTACGGGATCATTTAAATTACGCGCCCTTACGCCGGGCAGTTTTAAGGAGCGCCCGCACAAATTACGTAGCTACTGCTTCATGAATGAAGCGTAGCGCAGATAATTTGCGTAGGTGCAGGGTAAAAACGGTACGCTGCGCCTCCGTAAGAAGTGCGCAGCGGTACCTGAATCTGGCCCACTGTGAGGGAAAACATTTCTCTGCTATACCTGAGACTTGTGTTCTGTAAAGGTCTTTTCTTTGGGGTTGGGGCAATGGTGCGGGTTTAAGGTTAGGGATAGGGTTTTGGGCTGGGGTTAGGTTTAGGCCCCGTACACACGACAGAGGAACTCGACGTGCTTGGCACGTCGAGTTCCTCGTCGAGTTTTGGGATGAAGCCGCCGAGGAGCTCGGCGGGCCGGCTTCTCCCATAGAAGAACGAGGACAACGAGAAAATAGAGAACATGTTCTCTATTTTCTCGTCGAGTTCCTCGGCGGATCCATCGAGCCAAAACTGTACAGACGACAGAGATTCTCGGCAGAATCCGGGTTTTGACCGAGTTTCTCGGTGAATTCTGCCGAGAATCTCTGTCGTGTGTACGAGGCCTTAGAGTTGTGGTTAGGGGTAGGATGTAGGGTTAGGGTTGGAGTTGGGTTTAGGTTTAGAGTTAGGGATAGGGTTGGGTTGGGTTTGGGGTTGGAGATTCTTCCTCCTCAGCTCTTTGTGTCTCCAGGAACTTTGTTTGGGAATTCCAGCCCCTCGCCATGTCCCTTCTTGGCACGGCCCCCTCGCCATGTCCCTTCTTGGCACGGCCCCCTCGCCATGTCCCTTCTTGGCACAGCCCCTCGCCATGTCCCTTCTTTGCACAGCCCCCTCGCCATGTCCCTTCTTGGTACAGTCCCTCGCCATGTCCCTTCTTGGCACAGTCCCTCGCCATGTCCCTTCTTGGCACAGTCCCTCGCCATGTCCCTTCTTGGCACAGTCCCTCGCCATGTCCCTTCTTGGCACAGTCCCTCGCCATGTCCCTTCTTGGCACAGCCCCCTCGCCATGTCCCTTCTTGGCACAGTCCCTCGCCATGTCCCTTCTTGGCACAGTCCCTCGCCATGTCCCTTCTTGGCACAGCCCCTCTCCATGTCCCTTCTTGGCACAGCCCCCTCGCCATGTCCCTTCTTGGCACGGCCCCCTCGCCATGTCCCTTCTTGGCACGGCCCCCTCGCCATGTCCCTTCTTGGCACAGCCCCTCGCCATGTCCCTTCTTGGCACAGCCCCCTCGCCATGTCCCTTCTTGGTACAGTCCCTCGCCATGTCCCTTCTTGGCACAGTCCCTCGCCATGTCCCTTCTTGGCACAGCCCCCTCGCCATGTCCCTTCTTGGCACAGTCCCTCGCCATGTCCCTTCTTGGCACAGTCCCTCGCCATGTCCCTTCTTGGCACAGCCCCTCTCCATGTCCCTTCTTGGCACAGCCCCCTCGCCATGTCCCTTCTTGGCACAGCCCCCTCTCCATGTCCCTTCTTGGCACAACCCCTGGCCATGTCCCTTCTTGGCACAGTCCCTCGCCATGTCCCTTCTTTCTTGGCACAGCCCCTCTCCATGTCCCTTCTTGGCACAGCCCCCTCGCCGTGTCCCTTCTTGGCACAGTCCCTCGACATGTCCCTTCTTGGCACAGCCCCCTCGCCATGTCCCTTCTTGGTACAGTCCCTCGCCATGTCCCTTCTTGGCACAGTCCCTCGCCATGTCCCTTCTTGGCACAGCCCCCTCTCCATGTCCCTTCTTGGCACAACCCCTGGCCATGTCCCTTCTTGGCACAGTCCCTCGCCATGTCCCTTCTTGGCACAGCCCCTCTCCATGTCCCTTCTTGGCACAGCCCCCTCGCCGTGTCCCTTCTTGGCACAGTCCCTCGACATGTCCCTTCTTGGCACAGCCCCCTCGCCGTGTCCCCTCTTGGCACAGTCCCCTCGCCATGTCCCTTCTTGGCACAGCCCCCTCGCCATGTCCCTTCTTGGCACAGCCCCTCGCCATGTCCCTTCTTGGCACAGTCCCTCGCCATGTCCCTTTTTGGCACAGCCCCTCGCCGTGTCCCCTCTGATAACAATGGCTTCTGCTGCCCTTTTCTGTTCCCTTCTATTGCGGGGAAGTTGAAGCTTTCAATCGTTCTCAGTGAGATTTTTTCACAATAAGCGAGGTCAACGGGCGCCAATTGTGCGCTTTCCACTGCTGCCACTCACCTTTAGTCTGGGGGCGGGTACAACGCGAGGGGCCGGAGGCTGGGAAAGGTGCCATTATGTATGATGATATAATAGTGAAGGGCGCGCCGATCTGACACATAATTACAGAGCGGGAGAGAAATGCGAGACGTGCCGATAATGCCGCCTTCAATTCCTCCCATCAGGGGAAGCAAACCGGCAACTACGCCGCACATCACGCCGGTGACACCTTCCGGGACGTCGTGTCGCTCATTTTCTTTTCAGCTATTGTAAAGCTTTCAGGGGGTGGAATGAGACCGAGGGAAACCGTTCTTTCCCAGAATTCCTTTCACCGAACATTCCCTGAGCTCTGCCACCGGAACCTTACAGAATCTTCTATGTGGAAGACCATCGAATATTTCTTCTATTTGTAGCTTCGTTTTTATGTGTCCCCCTTCCGGGACGGCGCGCTCACATTTCTTCTGACGCACACTGCGGCTCCTCGCAGGACGGCGCGCTCACATTCCTTCTGACGCACACTGCGGCTCCTGGCGGGACGGCGCGCTCACATTCCTTCAGACGCACACTGCGGCTCCTGGCGGGACGGCGCGCTCACATTCCTTTAGACGCACACTGCGGCTCCTGGCGGGACGGTGTGCTCACATTCCTTCGGACGCACAATGCGGCTCCTTCCGGGACAGCGTGCTCACATTCCTTCTGACGCACACTGCGGCTCCTGGCAGGATGGCGCGCTCACATTCCTTCAGACACACACTGCGGCTCCTCGCAGGACGGCGCGCTCACATTCCTTCGGACGCACACTGCGGCTCCTGGCGGGACGGCGCGCTCACATTCCTTCGGACGCACACTGCGGCTCCTGTCGGGACAGCGCGCTCACATTCCTTCGGACGCACACTGCGGCTCCTGTCGGGACAGCGCGCTCACATTCCTTCTGACGCACACTGCGGCTCCTGGTGGGACGGCGTTCTCACATTCCTTCAGATGCACACTGCGGCTCCTGGCAGGACGGCGCGCTCACATTCCTTCGGACGCACACTGCGGCCCCTGCCGGGATGGCGTGCTCACATTCCTTCGGATGCACACTGCGGCTCCTGGCGGGACGGCGCACTCACATTCCTTTAGACGCACACTGCGGCTCCTGGCGGAACGGCGCGCTCACATTCCTTCGGACGCACACTGCGGCTCCTGGCGGGACGGCGCGCTCACATTCCTTCAGGCGCACACTGCGGCTCCTGGCAGGACGGCGCGCTCACATTCCTTCGGACGCACACTGCGGCTCCTGTCGGGACGGCGCGCTCACATTCCTTCGGACGCACACTGCGGCTCCTGTCGGGACGGCGCGCTCACATTCCTTCGGACGCACACTGCGGCTCCTGTCGGGACAGCGCGCTCACATTCCTTCGGATGCACACTGCGGCTCATGGCGGGACGGCGCGCTCACCTTCCTTCATATGCACACTGCGGCTCATGGCGGGATGGCGCGCTCACATTCCTTCGGACGCACACTGCGGCTCCTGGTGGGACGGCGCGCTCACATTCCTTCGGACGCACACTGCGGCTCCTGGCAGGACGGCGCGCTCACATTCCTTCGGACGCACACTGCGGCTCCTGGCGGGACGGCGCACTCACATTCCTTTAGACGCACACTGCGGCTCCTGGCGGGACGGCGCACTCACATTCCTTTAGACGCGCACTGTGGCTCCTGGCGGAACGGCGCACTCACATTCTTTTAAATGCACACTGCGGCTCCTGGTGGGACGGCGCGCTCACATTCCTTCGGACGCACACTGCGGCTCCTGGCGGGACGGCGCGCTCACATTCCTTTGGACGCACACTGCGGCTCATGGCGGGACGGCGCGCTCACCTTCCTTCGGACGCACACTGCGGCTCCTGTTGGGACGGCGCGCTCACATTCCTTCGGACGCACACTGCGGCTCCTGTCGGGACAGCGCGCTCACATTCCTTCGGATGCACACTGCGGCTCATGGCGGGACGGCGCGCTCACCTTCCTTCATATGCACACTGCGGCTCATGGCGGGATGGCGCGCTCACATTCCTTCGGACGCACACTGCGGCTCCTGGCAGGACGGCGCGCTCACATTCCTTCGGACGCACACTGCGGCTCCTGGCGGGACGGCGCACTCACATTCCTTTAGACGCACACTGCGGCTCCTGGCGGGACGGCGCGCTCACATTCCTTCGGACGCACACTGCGGCTCCTGGCGGGACGGCGCACTCACATTCCTTTAGACGCGCACTGTGGCTCCTGGCGGAACGGCGCACTCACATTCTTTTAAATGCACACTGCGGCTCCTGGTGGGACGGCGCGCTCACATTCCTTCGGACGCACACTGCGGCTCCTGGCGGGACGGCGCGCTCACATTCCTTCGGACGCACACTGCGGCTCCTGCTGGGACGGCGCGCTCACATTCCTTCGGACGCACACTGCGGCTCCTGGTGGGACGGCACGCTCACATTCCTTCGGACGCACACTGCGGCTCCTGGTGGGACGGCACGCTCACATTCCTTCGGACGCACACTGCGGCTCCTGGTGGGACGGCGCGCTCACATTCCTTCGGACGCACACTGCTGCCGTCGTTTTACTATGGCCCGGGTCTGAAGAAGTTAAAGTGGAGGTTCACCCTAAAAACAAGTATTTACCATTCAATCCGGCATATTGCCGACACGTACAGTATACTGGTTTTTTATTACTCTTGGATTACATATCGTAGTATAGGAAATTCTTCCCCCGGCTTCCGGGTAGTGAATCCCGCGGGAGTGGGCGTTCCTATTCGAGAATAAGTGATTGACATATGACAAAAGCTTGCCCCCCCCCCCCGGCGCATAATGCGCGTCACCAGTTTCCGAAAGAAGCTGAACGGCGAGTCGGCGCTTTACGGCGCCTGCACACCGTCGTTTGGCTAATTTCGGAAACTGGTGATGCGCCTTTTGCGCCGGGGGGGCAAGCCTTTGTCATACGTCAATCACTTAGTCTCGAATAGGAACGCCCACTCCCGCGGGATTCTCAGAATACGGACGCCTGATGGCGGATAACGCCTGGAAATGTCGGGGATTGAGGAGCGCTATTGATCTGCAGGGATCTTTGTGTAAAAAGAAATAAAATGCAGATTGATGGCGGAGAGACGATTGGATACAATGGCCCGGATTCACGTAGATCGGCGCATAGTTATAGCCGTAGCGTATCTCATATGCGCTACGCCGACGTAACACAGTGAGGCAAGCACAGTATTCACAAAGCACTCACTCCCAACGTTGCGCCAGCGTAACATTAATTCCTAGGCGTAAGCCGGCCTAATTCAAAGTAGGTGGAAGTGGGCGTGATCCATTTAAATGAACCGTGACCCCATGCAAATGATGGGCCGAACAAACGGCGCATGCGCCGTCCCGTAGACGCTTCCCAGTGCGCATGCTCAGAATCACGTCGGAACGAACGCCTAAGATACGTCGTATCACTGAACGTAACCTACGCCCAGCCCTATTCACGTAAATGACGTAAAATACGACGGCTGTTCCGGGGTCCGTACCTTTGCATGGGATGCGCCTCATAGACGGGGAATAACGCACAGAGAGGCCATAAAGGATAAAAAAGGTAAAAACAAAGTCATTATTTTTTTATGTTTTCTGATTGGCGCAGAGAGAACTCGCTGCTGAGATTTATCCCTCCCGTGTCGCTGTGTCCGGCAGTGAAGGGGTGAAGTCCATTACCTCTCTGAGTTAAAGAAGTCAGCTGATCGATCGGCCGGCTGCCATGTGTTTTACATCGATCGCTATCGGCGGGCTGAGTGGACTCTTTAAGTGGAAGCAGAAGATTCATCATTATGTTTATGTCACAAAAGATTCCCCGTAATGTGCGATTCGGAATTCATTAGTAGACTTCGCCGTACAATCTGCAGTCCATCATCGCTTAATCATCGCACCCGCCTCCCCCGCTCCTCCCCAGAGTGTCCCCTCCCCCACTCCTCCCCAGAGCGTCCCCTCCCCCGCTCCTTCCCTCCTCCGCGCGCCTTCCCAGAGTGTCCCCTCCCCCGCTCCTCCCCAGAGTGTCCCCTCCCCCACTCCTCCCCAGAGTGTCCCCTCCCCCACTCCTCCCCAGAGTGTCCCCTCCCCCGCTCCTCCCCAGAGTGTCCCCTCCCCCACTCCTCCCCTCCCCCACTCCTCCCCTCCTCCACGCGCCTTCCTAGAGTGTCCCCTCTGCCGCTCCTTCCCTCCTCTACACGCCTTCACCGAGCATGTCATGGCGTCCCCTCCCCTCCTCCGCGCGCCTTTCAAGAGGGCGTCATTGTGCCACGTTTCCTTTTTTTAGAGAATTTTTTTTTTAAAAACCTTCTATGACTCCCTAATAAGATCCCTATTGAGGTGAAACGCGTAGGAGGGAGGAGCAGAGGCCGACGGGGATCAATGTGCTCAGTTTTGGTTTTGTTGGAATAAAGTTTTTCGATACAAAGGAAGAAAAAAAAACAAGCTGCGACTTTCTGGTGTGTCGGGTAGGAATGCCCCCAGTCGAGTCCACACCCCCCATCAAGTCCACGCTCCCCATCGAGTCCACGCCCCAATCTAATCCACGCCCCCATCAAGTCCATGCGCCCATCAAGTCCATGCCCGCTATCGAGTCCACACCCCCCATCAAATCCATGCCCCCTATCGAGTTCACGCCCCCCATCGAGTCCACGCCCCCCATCGAATCCATGGACCATCCCAGCCCCCGCTCACAAGACCATGCCAGGCCTCACGTGTTGCATGTTTTGCCGTGTTTGTCGTACATTCCCCCCCCCCCCACCTTATCTTCTAGAGATACTTGGTTGTCCTGAGATCACTTCCTGTCCTAAGGTGACAACACTTCCTCCCATAGATACAATGAGGTAAGTGTTGTCACCCTAGGACAGGTGAAAAGAAAAGAATACAAATGTTGAAATAGAAAAGGAATCTAAGGAGTGGTGATATATGCTATATGATACTCTGATAGAATAATTACCCTCCTGTGATCTGTACTTACCCTCCCCCCAGGTACCCCCCTCTCTCCCCTGAACAAGAGCTGAGCGAGGCCCGCCTGCGGGGCTTTCCATGCTCAGAAGGGGGCAGCGTTGAGCCATCACAGATCTCTATGGATTGATTCTTTATTCAGCATCTTCTCAGTGAGTATCAAAGTATCTCCATATCACCATGGCACCCCCTCCCCCCCCCCATTAACTCCTCCGCTGCCGCGGCGTGTGCCGGAGAGACGAGACCCGTCCAGAATGAGCCCCGCGAGGGTCACATGGTGACAAGAGAGATAATAATGAATGGCTGTGATGTCACATACAAAGTGACATCTGATGAAGTCTGAGGGGGGGAGGGGGGGTTGTATGGATCACATGATGAGTTCTCATTCACTGATTTCTACTTCATTTCATGAAGATGGATCTGATCTGCAGACGATCGCACCCTCCATCGATCCTGACCCTCCTATCAAACAATTCAATTGTGTCCAAAACCCCCCCCCCCCCCCGGATGTTCTCTCCGACGGTCACACAAATCTTGTCAGAAATTCCAACCGCCAAGAACGCGTGACGTACAACCCGTCCGACGAGCCGAGATCAATGATGTTCAATAGGCAGTTCGGCTCTTCTGCCTGATTCTGAGCATGCGTGTTCTTTTGTGTGTCGGAATTGCATACAGACGAACAAATTTTCCGAACGTGCAATCTAAGTCCATCGGAAATTCCGACAGAAAAAGTCTGATGGGGCGTACACACACTTCGAATATCAGACGAAAAGCTCCCATCGGAGACTAATAATATTAATAATAAATGATGATAGGTAAAGTCTGAATAATATTATTAATAGATTAATACATTAAAAATAAAATATAAATCCTAAATAATAATAAATAATAATAAATAATAATCATCATATTAATACAATAATAATAATAACAAAATACAAATCCTCAAAGAACATTTGGAAACAATGTAGATATAATTCTCTGATTCCATCCTTCAGGTTGTCGGACCCTCGGGGGTCATTCACCCCAAAGTCATCTGATAGTTAAAGCAGAACTCGTCGGCCAGCTTGGTATGGTGTAAAGCCTCGTACACACGACCGAGTTTCTCGTCAAAAACCAGCAAGAAGCTTGCTGTTTTTTTTTTTTGCCGAGGAAACCGTTGAGGATCTCGTCGGGCCAAAAAGAAAGCATGTCTTCTTTTTCCTCAACAGGAATGGGAACATTTGGCTCGCCGAGATCCTCGGCGGCTTCACAAGGAACTCGACAAGCAAAACGATGTGTTTCGCCCGTCGAGTTCCTCGGGCGTGTGTACGAGGCTTAAGTCTTAATATCTCACACCTGAGGAAGCCGACAATCACATCGGTGGTCAGTAATAGACACGGGGCCGGATTCAGAAAGAAGATACGCCGTTGTATCTCTGAGTCCGGCCGTCGTATCTACGCGACTGATTCATAGAATCAGGTTACGCATAGATATCCCTAAGATCCGACAGGTCTAAGTGACTTACACTTGGGCTGCAATTCCAGGCCGGCCGCTAGGTGGCGCTTCTGTATTTTTTATGCGTCGAATATGCAAATGAGCATTTACACCGATTCAGAAACGAACGACCGCCCGGCGCTTTTTTTTTACGTCGTTTGCGTTCGGCTTTTTCCGGCGGAAAGTTACCCCTGCTATAGCAGGGGTAAGTGCGGCGTATCCTATGTTATGATCTAAAGATCCGCTGACCTATCTGAATCTGGCCCACGATCTTCCAGGTCCTGTGCCCTGAGGCTTCCTATCTGCACGTTGACCACAGGGGGGCGCTCACCTGCACTGCCACCATTTACGGAAAGCCTTGTATTTTTTCAATGAATGCAAGACATTCTCTGATAGGAGATCGTGACATCACCATCATGACATCACCATCCCTCCTCTCCACCTTGTCCAATCAGAGAATGCTTCAAATTCATAACAAAATGCAAAATAGTTCTGTGAATGGTGGCGTTTGCCAAGTGAGCGACCCCCCCCCCCCATCCCCTCCCCCCATGAACACAGGGGAAAGCACAGGACCAGGAGGAATGAATTGATCACTGTACTACCTCTGACTATTGCAGTGATTATACGTTTCCCCAGCGGCCCCTCATCTATGAGATATCCGTAGTTACAGCGTGCCAAGCTGGACCAAAGTAACTATTCCATGCAGATCATAAATGGAGTTCAATTTTAAATGGCTGCGCTGTAGGACAGAGCTGTGTGAATCTCAGGACAGGGTGGACAGAAAAATACAAATCTTTTGGCAGGTAAAGGATCTCCTTTATATGTATTTGTGTATTTAGATGTCTGTCCGGAGTTCAGCCTTAATAATAAAAATAACAATAATAATAATAATAATAATAATCTTGATTATAGTTTAGTGTTGCATGGGGTAGAAGAGGTTTTCTTTATACAAAAATGTATATAATAATAACAATAATAATAATAATAACAATAATAACAATAATAATAACAATAATAAGAATAATAATGAGGGTAATGAGGCGTGCACGGAGAGCGGCGGCGTTGTTCCCGGGTGGCGTCGCTGTGCGTCGTGGACAATTAGCGGTACAATCGCAGCCCTGACAGGCGAACAATGACCCGCTCAGCGCTGGTTGCGGAATGAACGGACACGCCATCCATCACTTCAATAGACATCCTGCAGGACACAATAGCGGCTCGGTCGCAGCCGGCGATCACCGGCGGGGGTTGTTATTACAATGTAGCACGGTGAGGAATGGTTACATTGTATCAGGTGTGGGCGGAATGTCAGGAGCCACATACAACGTCTGATGGGGAAGCTGTGCGTCTGCGCGGACCAATCAGAATGGAGATTTGGAAGGGCTTTGCCGGCTTATCTTATCACTTGTGCGGAGCTGAAGATCCATCTGGTATTCCGGTCACTGAATAGATTTTCTTTTTCCCGAATCTTCCTGTTGAGTTTGATTTCCAAAGTAAATTCGTCATCAGAGAAATCGCAGAGCCGCCATCGCCAGGCGAATCTCCCGCTTATCACATTGCGGGTCAGGATTCAATATTCTCCAGAATAAATCTCATCAAAAAAGTCAAAGAAGAACAATATTTACATATAAAATGTTGGGTGACATTCCGCGTTGCGGTGAACGGGACAGAACAGCGCACATCGGAACCCAGGAAGTGCCGTCAGCGCCGGACCAATTTGCTGTGTACAGGGGGGGGAGATTCATTTCACACACAGAGGGGCGAGGAAGATCATGACATCACTGACCTAACAGCTATGATGTCACAAGCAACCCCGCCCCTTTGTGTACAGCGGGGAATCTCATTGGCCCAGCATGACAGCTAACTTCTGGGGTCACAGCAAACAACATATATTATGAATGAAAAAAAGGATCCTGCGCCTATTCTGAGTGGCATATAGAGAAAAAAAGCCGCAACTAAAAGATGTTATACAACATCAAACAAAATATACAAAGGAAAAAGTTGCGCTAATGTGCGTATAAATGGATGCACTGAAACCAGCGCAAGTAATACAAAGAAAGATAAACAGTGATTAAACCGCGAGCATCTTAAACATTGTGAACAGTTACATATGAACCCTGGTCCACCAATCACCATAAAGTCCAAAAAACATGAAGCTGATGGTCACATTAACCACTTAAGACCCGGACCAAAATGCAGCTAAAGGACCTTGCCCCTTTTTGCGATTCGGCACTGCGTCGCTTTAACAGACAATTGCGCGGTCGTGCGACGTGGCTCCCAAACAAAATTGGCGTCCTTTTTTTCCCACAAATAGAGCTTTCTTTTTGCTGGTATTTGATCACCTCTGCGGTTTTTATTTTTTGCGCAATAAACAAAAATAGAGTAACAATTTTGAAAAAAATGCTATATTTTTTACTTTTTGCTATAATAAATATCCCCCAAAAATATATAAAAAAGCATATTTTTTCCTCAGTTTAGGCCGATACGTATACCTACGACATCAAGCTGTAGATATAAAAGCATCAAAACACTCGAACATGGATCCCGTATCTTCCGGGTCTGATCACTTGACGCGGTGACGTCAGGACGTCGCCTCCCAACGTTTCGTCTCGATGGGGACGTGGTCACGCGATACAGGCGGCGTTCTGAATCACCGCATTTAAACACAAATGGTATAGTGCAGCCTCGCTGTGAGTCCCGGAACAGCCGCACCAGCGCCATTTTAACTGAGGGAAAGGGATATACCGTATTTATCGGGGTATTGTGCGCTCTGGCGTATAGCGCGCACCCCTAATGTGGACCCACAATTCCTGTAAAAAAATGTTTTAGTACTTACAGTTTTGGTGTCTTGCGCGGCGTCCATCGGCGGCCTCATCGGGCCCGGCGTCCGTCTGCGGCTTCGGTGGTGTCCTCCCGGCTTCTCCCGCGCTGTCTCCCCGTCGAATCGCCGCTTCCCACGATCAGTTTGAATGCCTGCGCCGACATATACCGAGTGGAGTACACTCGGCTACATTCGGCCAGGCTCGGCTTCGCTCGTGCTCACGCTCTGTGACGTTTATGCGTGAGCACGAGCGAAGCCGAGCCTGGCCGAATGTAGCCGAGTGTACTCCACTCGGTATATGTCGGCGCAGGCATTCAAACTGAGCGCGGGAAGCGGGTATCGGCGTATATCGCACACCCACGATTTTCCCCTTATTATACGTCGATAAATGCGGTAAGTCTGAGCGAGTTAAACACTGGTTATCCTGCCAAAATGAAGGGCAAAGGAAAATAACACCCAGCAATCTCACGTAGACAAACGCAATCCCCTGTAACATCCTTGATGCTACTTCTCTCATACAGACCCCGTTCTGTCCTGTTCAGACAGCTGCGCTTGGTTTTGCAGGTTACCCGCGTCACTTCCGGTGCGCGGGCATGTGCGTTCCACGCTGGAACGCGGAAGTGCGACCAGCGTCTTTTCCAATTTTCCCCGCGAATTCGCGGCTATTTAAACCCCCAGAGATGACGGCAGGGTGTTCTGTTATTTTGTCGGATACCTGCCGTCACCTTGGAACACCCTGCCTACACGCTCCACCTCAGACGCCTCCAGAGACCAGTCCTCACCTACAGCCAGCAGCGCTTGGACAGCACAGACCTCAGAGGACTTTTACCTGACATCCACTGATGCTTCTAACACATCTTCACTGCTGACAACCTCTATACAAACAGGATCTTAATCCCCATGGACTACTGCTCTCAGCAGAACCTCAAGTATCTTGATATTTAATCTGATTATCTACCAACATTGTTACTAGTTACATTGGTGATTTCTGTGGTCTCACACTACTTATGTCTCATGATATTAATGGACTATACCTATATCTATGATCCACTCTAATGTGAAGTAACATTATAGTTTCTATCTATTGTGGATGTCTATGCACTAATATCAATATCTCAATACCCGCTTAATAGTCCACATAAGAGAGTATGCTCATTATTCTTTCCTCTTCAGCTTATGAGGTAATAAGCTAGTTTAAGTTGGTATCGGTTAGAGGATATGATGATTTAACCCCAAACTTTCTAAACTGAATTGAGAGTGACCTGGTGGTTAGACCTGACAAGCCTCTGCAGCTGCGATCCATATACAATAAATAACATTCCACGGCAGTAAATAAAAACAATCCTTACATCCCCTGACACAACCATGCAGCGCCGCATCTAGTGCCGAGCATAAACGTTAAATAATTCATAAACATTTTTAAATTAATTTATATAAGGGATGGCGTTCCATAATAAGGTCTGCCGATCCATCATAACCGATACAATCAGGCGGATCAGAGTGGACTTCCGCAACTACCAATCACTACTAAGATAATAACAAACAATAAAAGGAAGGGGGAGGGGGAGGAGGAGCGCAAAAAATGATATGAATTAGATAATTGCGCTCAACACCCTTCACCTCTCAAAGCCAAGGGGCAACATCAAACCAATGGCATCACATTATCCCCGACACCTTCATGTGCCAATACATTGAATGTAAAAATCCCTTAAAATTAACGGCTGGAAGAGACATCGAGTTCACAGATTGGAACATTGCTGGCTCATAAATTCTCTCCCTTACCCTAAATCTCCTGGGATCCCCATCATCTACTACCTCCCAAAGGTACCCCCCCGGGACGGCCCATTGTCAGTGGGATCCATTCCATTACATCCCGTGTAGGCAAGTATATAGGGCTAGATTCAGCAACGATTTACGCCGGCGTTTCCATAGATACGCCGCGTAAATTCAAAGCTGCGCCGGCGTATCTACATTCTGTATTCAGAAAGCAAGATACGCCGACATTAGCCTAAGATCCGACTGCATTCTCACGCTGGCCGCGAGGTGGCGCTTCCGTCGTTTTCGGCGTAGAGCATGCAAATTACCTAGTTACGCCGATTCACAAACGTACGTGCGCCCGGCGGTAGTCTTTTACGTCGTTTGCGTTAAGTCTTTTTCGGCGTAACGTTGCTCCTGCTATTAGGTGGCGCAGCCAATGTTAAGTATGGACGTCGTTTCCGAAATTTGAATTTTTTGCATCGTTTGCGTAAGTCGTTCGCGAATAGGGCTGGACGTAATTTACGTTCACGTCGAAACCAATGACGTCCTTGCGACGTCATTTGGAGCAATGCACACTGGGATATAGTTACATAGTTAGTCAGGTTGAAAAAAGACACAAGTCCATCCAGTTCAACCACAAAAAAAATAAAAAAAATAAATAAATAATAAAAAAACAAAATAAATAATAAAAAAAACAAAATAAATAATAAAAAAACAAAATAAATAATAATAATAAAAAAAAATAATAATAATAAAAAAAAAATAATAAAAAAAAAAAAAATAATAAAAAAAAAAAATAAATAATAAAAAAACAAAATAAATGCGCCGTACACGGTCGGCCCATGTGCCGTTCGTAAAACACGTCAATCACGTCAGGTCATCACATATTAGCATAAAACGCGCCCCCCCCCTTCCACATTTGAATTACGCGGGCTTACACCGGCCCCATTTACACTACGTCGCCGCAACTTACGGAGCAAGTGCTTTGTGAAAACTCCACTTGCTCCTGTAAGTTGCGGCGACGTAGCGTAAATACGATACGCTGCGCCGCCGTAAGAAGGGGCGCAGCTACCCGAATCTAGCCCATAGATTACTTTTTGCAGCCTTTGGTACGAAAAATTCCATCTTACGTCAAAGACGCGAGGCACATTATTCATTTATTGTCTGATCTAAAAACCAGCGACAAATGTATGGAAGGTGACCGCAGGCGTCACCTCGTTATTTCCCAATATCCCCCATTGATCGGGTTCGGAGGCAGTTTCCTGAATAGGGAAATAAGAAAGCAGATCTCTTATATTATGGCGCTACTGGAATTGGCGACTACCCATAACTTTCTCTGGTTTAATGACCTTTTTTTCAGGCAGGATAGGGGTGTCGCTATGGGGGCTAAATATGCCCCCAGTCTGGCGAACCTCTTCATGGCCACGTGGGAGGAGGATGTGGTATTTTATGTTTTTATTTTTTACCCAACGTCTTCAGGCCGGTCACGTGACACGCATGCTCCTCCTCCTATCTGGACCTTTTCCTGGCAATGAGGGGTCCTCAGTAATGTAGAGAGTGATGCTGAACTGATGATTTCAGAGCCATTCTCTGAACCAATACACTGCTAGGTAGATTCAGGTAGAGTTAGGTCGGCGTATCAGTAGATATCAGTAGATAAGCCGACCTAACTCCGAATCTACGCCGACTTATGTTTAAGCGTATGCTCAGAGATACGCTTAAACATATCTAAGGTACGAGGGCTTGCGCCGTCCTATCTTAGATTGCAATGTTTCGGATGGCCACTAGGTGGCGCTTCCATTGCGGCGTATCAACTCATATATAAATGAGTTGATACGCCGATTCACGAACGTACGCCCGGCCGCCGCAGTCGATTTACACCGTTTCCGTAAGGCATTAGCAGGCCTAAAGTTATTCCATTTATTAGGTGGAATAAAAATGTTAAAGTATGGCCGCCGTTCCCGCCGCGAGATTCAAATTTGTTACGTCGTTTGCGTAAGTCGTCCGCGAATCGGGATTTACGTCCTTTACGTCCACGTCGAAATCAATAGGCCCGTGCGGCGTACTTAGCCGCAATGCACACTGGGAAATGTAGTCGCCCGGCGCATGCGCAGTTAAAAAAAAAAACGTCAAAAAACATGAGGTCAAGCCTCATTGCCATAAAACACGCCCCCCTCCAACACATTTGAATTAGGCGCCCTTACGCCCGCCGCATTTACGCTACGCCGCCCTAAGTAAGGAGGCAAGTACTTTGAGAATACAGTACTTGCCTCTCTTACTTAAGGCGGCGTAGTGTAAACACGCTAGGCTACGCCGCCTTAGATTTGCGCGCCCCTACGTGAATCTACCTATGCGTGTGTGCTGGGCACCAAGGTGACACCCCCACCCCCGCCGATCCATTGCACCCTGCATTCACCGCCCATCCTCAGCTTCAATGACACTGGAAGTTATTCAACTTTAAAAACAGAGGCCATCTAGTGGTGAAAGGGAATTACTGCAGGGGTCAGCACTGGAGAGGAGGTGAGTAGTGTAGCATCAGCTGCATGTTTCTGTATTGCACACCTCAGGAACATCAAACACAAGAATTGCGCTAACGTCCTTCTACATACAATCTATTACAGCAATATTTCCAATTAAACGGTTTCCAATGCTAATTGTAACTTCCATGTGACGTTCCTGGCGCGCCGCGCTGAGTGGGATGACGCGCCGGCCTGGCAATGCCCGGGACGCACACAGCGACGCGGTGAGTCAGCCGCGGGTCAGAGTTCACCCCGGAGAGAGGAGCCTTTCCTTCTGTAGATGGCTGATTTCCTATTCTGACTTGATATGAATAAATCTGGCCTGGTCTCTGGAGTGTCAGCCTCTGTCTATTTCATGTCTGCTTGATGTGCAAACAACTCCGAAAACTCTGCAGGAAAAATGTCTGGAGAAAAATAAAAGGCAGCGAGCTGCCGACATCCGCGCCTAAGAAGAGAAGCGGGAATAAATGTTACAGGAAGACCGTCCTGATATGGAAAGAAGGGGGAGGGGAGCTCAAAGGATTTAAAACTAAGAACTTGAATTTGATTGGCTCCTCAGGGACAACACAGACTGTTCTTGTTTCAGAAGACTTGAGAAGTAAGGCCCAAGTGTCATTAGATATGGAGCCTTATAAGGGGCAGAACTATACCTGGCAGGGCCCCAAGCGGAGCTCTTCAATAACTGCTGGGAGGGGGAGCAGGGCGAGCGACAGCTGCAGGTGGAGTAATTAACAGTTAAAGTGTACAGAAGAACTTCTAGTTTGCCGCCCCCCAAAAAAATATACCACAAGCCGACACTGAGCTCAACTCTCCTTGCTCCTCCTTCCCAGCACCAACTAAGCAAATTGTCTCTCCCTGCTCCTCCCTCCCAGCAGTGACTCAATAAATCAGCTCCTCCCTCCCAGCAGTGATGCAGAATATCAACGCAGTGACTCAGCAGCTCAGCACCACCAATCACTAATGACTCAGCAGCTCAGCTCCCCCTTTCCTCCTCCCTCCCAGCAATGATTTAGCATCTCAGCTGCTCCTCCTCCATCCCACCAATGATTCAGCAGCTCAGCTCCCCCCTTCTCCTCCTCCCTCCCAGCACCAACTTAGTTAATTGGTAAGTGACTCAATAAATCAGCTCCTCCCTCCCAGCAGTGATTCAGAAAATCAATGCAGTGACTCAGCAGCTCAGCACCACCAATCACTAATGATTCAACAGCTCAGCTCCCCTTTTCCTCCTCCCTCCCAGCAATGACTCAACAGCTCAGCTCCCCCTGCTCGTCCCTCCCACCAATGGCTCAGCAGCTCAGCTCCCCTCCTCGTCCCTCCCACCAATGACTCAACAGCTCAGCTCCCCTTTCCTCCTCCCTCCCACCAATGACTCAGCAGCTCAGCTCTCCCTGCTCGTTCCTCCCAACAATGACTCAGCAGCTCAGCTCCCCCTGCTCTCTGCTCTCACTAATGACTCAGCAGCTTAGCAGCCTTCAGCAGGGATGGTGGGAACCCCTCATAATGGGAAGAGCGGGGGAACTCAGCACAGGGATGGTGGGAACCCCTCATAATGGGAGGAGCGGGGGAACTCAGCACAGGGATCCCCTACTGGTGATTTTGGGTGGAGTGACCCTTTAAGAAGCTGTGGTTTCCATGTTGCCCCCCTCTGCACTCCTCTCTTTTATCTCGGCTGCCCGCAGACATTTGTGTCTTTACACGTTTCTGGATGGTCACCTCTCCGCGGCGGACTTCTTTCTTTACATTCTGATCATCTCCGGCGGAGCCGCCAGCAGACAAAACCGCTCCAATCACTGACTTCAATTTGACAGCCAAAAGCCGGGAAACTTGTAACAAACTAATTAACTTGTTCTTTATTTACTAAGCCTTGGAGTTAATTACTGCGTTGGGGAGAACCTGCAAATCTGCATAACACACTCCTTCCCGCATTGTATCATTTGCATGTAATTTACCTGCAATCAGTTCTATGCAGAAGGCGTGCGATTAGGAAACATTAGTGGCCCCTGTCTAACAAACTGTGTGACAGGAGAGAGGGGGAGGGGGGAGAGAAGAGAGAGAAAGAGAGAGGAGATGGGAGAGGGAGAGGGGAGAGAGAGAAGAGAGAGAAGAGATGGGAGAGGGAGAGGGGAGAGAGAGAAGAGAGAGAAGAGATGGGAGAGGGAGAGGGGAGAGAGAGAAGAGATAGGAGAGAGAGAGAAGGAGAAGAGAAGGGGAAGAGAGAGAGGAGAATGACAAAAGATAGAGAGAGAGAAGGAAGAAAAAGGGAAGAGAGAGGAGAGAGAGAGAAAGAGGAGAGAGAGAGAGAGGGGGAGAGAGAGAGGGGAAGAGAGAGGAGAAATAGAGAGAGGAGAGGGGAGAGACAGAGAAGAGAGGGAGAGGAGAGAGAAGGGGAGAGAATAGAGAGAGAGGGGAGAAAGAGAGAGGAGAGGGGGAGAGAGGAGAGAGAGAGAGAGGAGAAGAAAGAGAGAGAGAGAGAAAAGAGAGGGGAGAGCAGATAGAGGAAAGAGGGGGAGAGAGAAGAGAGAGAAAAAAAAGAGAGAGCGAAGGGGAGGGGAGAGAGAGAGGAGAGAGAGCAAAGAGAGAGAAGAGAGTGAAAGAGAAGAGAGAGTGAGAGAGACACGAGAGAGAGAGAGAACAAGAAGCGAGAGAGAAGAGAGAAAAAGAGAAGAGAGGGAGAGAAGAGAGAGGAGAGAGAAAGAGAAGAGAGAAAGAGAAGAGAGAGAGGAGAGAAGAGAGAGAAGCGAGATAGAAGAGAAGAGAGAGAGAAAGAGAAGAGAAAGCAAGAGGAGAGAAGAGAGGAGAGAAGAGAGAGAGGAAAAATAAGAGAGAGGAGAGAGAAGAGGGGAGAGAGAAGAGGGGAGAGAGAGAGAGGAGAGAGATAGAGAGAGAGAGAGTAGAGAGATAGAGAGAGAGAGAGAAGAGAGAGAGAGAGAGAGAGAGGAGAGAGAGATAGAGAGAGAGAGAAGAGAGAGAGAGAGAGGAGAGAGAGAGATAGAGAGAGAGAGAGAGAGAGAGAGAGAGGGAAAGAGAGAGAGGAGAGAGAGAGAGAGAGAGAGAGAGAGAGAGAGAGAGAGAGAGATAGAGAGATAGAGAGAGAGAGGGAAAGAGAGAGAGTGGCACGAGGCGCCAGCTGAGGCTTGACAGAAAACTGATGGCCGTATATCATCAGTCAGTCACCTGGAACTGGAATTCTGTGACGCTGGGTCAGTGGGCACGAGCGTGGCCGAAACAAATGCCAAGGGGTCATCAACAGTCAAGCAATGCAGGTAGAGGAACGTGAGATTAAAGAATGAACGGTATACAATCGAACAGCACGGTACAGGAACAGAGACAGGAGCAGAGACAGGAGCAGAGACAGGAGCAGAGACAAACACAGGCCGAGGTCACAGGTAGGCAGACAGAAGTCCAGTGGAGGGTTGAAACCGGGTCAAACACATGTAGGCATTGCTTGGCTCAAATAGGACAGAGAGGAGATAGTAGAATATTATAGAGGGGGAGAAGGGGGTGGGGGTATTAGGGGGGGGGACAGAGAGGAGATAGTAGAATATTATAGAGGGGGAGAAGGGGGGATGGGGGTATTTGGTGGGTATTGGGGGGGGGGACAGAGAGGAGATCGTAGAAATATTATAGAGGGGGAGAAGGGTGGTGGGGGTATTTGGTGGGTATTAGGGGGGGGCAGAGAGGAGATAGTAGAATATTATAGAGGGGGAGAAGGGGGGTGGGGGTATTTGGTGGGTATTGGGGGGAGGGGGACAGAGAGGAGATAGTAGATTATTATAGAGGGGGAGAAGGGGGGTGGGGGTATTTGGTGGGTATTAGGGGGGGGGGGCAGAGAGGAGATAGTAGAATATTATAGAGGGGGAGAAGGGGGGTGGGGGTATTTGGTGGGTATTGGGGGGGGACAGAGGAGATAGTAGAATATTATAGAGGGGGAGACGGGGGGTGGGGGTATTTGGTGGGTATTGGGGGAGGGGACAGAGAGGAGATAGTAGAATATTATAGAGGGGAGAAGGGGGTGGGGGTATTTGGTGGGTATTGGGGGGGGGGGACAGAGAGGAGATAGTAGAATATTATAGAGGGGAGAAGGGGGTGGGGGTATTTAGTGGGTATTGGGGGGGACAGAGAGGAGATAGTAGAATATTATAGAGGGGGAGAAGGGGGCTGGGGGTATTTGGTGGGTATTGGGGGGGGGGGGCAGAGAGGATATAGTAGAATATTATAGAGGGGGAGAAGGGGGTGGGGGTATTTGGTGGGTATTAGGGGGGGGGGGCAGAGAGGAGATAGTAGATTATTATAGAGGGGGGAGAAGGGTGGTGGGGGGTATTTGGTGGGTATTGGGGGGGGGGGACAGAGAGGAGATAGTAGAATAGGGGAGAACCTGACAATCTTTATAAAAGTGGAGTGGAAATACTTCGGCCCACGCAGGTCAGTGCTCGGCTCTCACTTACCCCCTCCCTGGGGGATTTGGCCCCCATGTCTTGGAGGGGGAAGGGGTGATATCTCATCATATAAAGTTGGATTATTCTACTTTTCTTGCTCAGTAGAACATAAGGCCGGGGAGACGGCAATGCTGGCACAGCTGTGCTCCTCCATGTGACTGACAGATGGGTAGATGGAGCAGACAAGGTCAGGAGGTGATCCCCGTCTTACAGAGAACACAATTATAATCTATAATGGAAATGACACAACGACATTCCGGAACATCAGTCACATGTGAAGTGAGATCACAGCGCTGAGGAACTTCAACTGTCAGGTCTCCTCCGGCGCTGCACTCCGCTCCGCAACCATCACCGCCATCGTCTCTGCCGCGTCTTCCACTTCCAGCCTCTTCTGTAATTGGACAGGAAGGTGCCACCTTTACCAACAAAACTGCCAACGAAGGTAAGCCTGGTGATAAAACCCAACTGGGCAGCTTTGACCAAAGTTGGGTGTTGCCTTTGCTATAAGTGGAGACCATCTATCTACACCCCCCGAAGCCTGGCTGAAAAACTCCCGGAGATGGCATCATCCCATCCTGCCTTGTCGCTAGGATATTTCCGGGGTACTCCCAGCCGATTCAACCCCCCATGCATGCGCGCTCTCTCCCCAGACATAGAAGCTCTGAGGTCACCGAAGCTGGAGGAGGTAGCGGACAACACATGTCAGGGGGTTTGGAAGCTCCTGGGATGTGGGGATAAGTAGTAGTAGCTGGGAGTGTCTTAGCAACGTCCTAGCAACAAGGCAGGATGGGAATATACCATCTCTGGGAATTCGGGGGGAACATAAATGGCCTGTACCTGCAAAGGCAAAATCAAACTTGGGAAAGTATGTAAATGGCCAACACAAATTCCAGGGGCTTTATTCAACTTTGACCAAAGCTGCACCAAAGTGGCTAACCCCACCCCACCCAACCCCCGCATAGGCAATCTTTTTTAGTGAAGGTACACCAACGCTGTAACTGTTATTTTTAAGGGTTAGGGTTAAATGTTATGGCTAGGGTCAAGGCTAGAGTTAGGGTTACATGTTAGGGTTATGGTTAAAGGCTAGGGTTAAGGTTCAACGTTAGGGTTAAAGTTAGGATTTAATGTTAGGGTTAAGTCTAGAGTTAGGGTTAAGGGCTATGGTTAGGGTTCAATGTTAGGGTTAGGCTTAAGGGTTAGAGTTAGGATTTAATGTTAGGGTTAAGTCTAGAGTTAGGGTTAAGGGCTATGGTTAGGGTTCAATGTTAGGGTTAGGCTTAAGGGCTAGAGTTAGGGTTAAATGCTAGGGTTAGGGTTACAGGCTAGGGTTAGGGTTCAATGTTGGGGTTACAGGCTAGGGTTAGGGTTCAATGTTAGGCTTAAGGCTAGAGTTAGGATTAGATGTTAGGGTTAAGGGCTATGTTTAGGGTTCAATGTTAAGGTTATGGTTAAGGGCTAGAGTTAGGGTTAAATGTAGGGTTAGGACTAAAGGCAAGGGTTAGGGTAAATGTTAGGGTTAGGGTTAAGGGCTAGAGTTAAATGTTAGAGTTAAGGGCAAGAGTTAGGGTTAAATGTAAGGTTACGGCTAAGGGCTAGGGTTCAGTGTTAGGGTGAAGGGCTAGAGTTAGGGTTCAATGTTAGAGTTGTGGTTAAGGACTAGAGTTAGGTTTTAATGTTAGTGTTAGAGTTAAGGGCTAGGGTTAGGGTCCAATGTTAGGGTTAGGGGTTAGTGTTAGAATTTAATGTTAGGGTTAAGGCTAGATTTAGGGGTAAGGGCTATGGTTTGGGTTCAACATTAGGGTTAGGCTTAAGGGCTACAGTTAGGGTTAAATGTTAGGTTTAATGGCTAGGGTTAGGGTTAAGGGCTAGAGTTAAGATTAAATGTTAGGGTTAAGGGTTAGGGTTATGGTTAAAATCTATGGTTAGGGTTCAATGTTAGGTTTAGGGTTAAGGATTAGGGTTCAGGCTAGGGTTAAGGTTCAATGTTATGGTTAGGGTTAAGGCTGGAGTTAGGATTATATGTTAGGGTTAAATGTTACTGTTAGGGTTAGATTTCAATGTTAGGGTTATGTTAAGGGCTAGAGTTAGGATTTAATGTTAGGGTTAAGTCTAGAGTTAGGGTTAAGGGCTATGGTTAGGGTTCAGTGTTAGGCTTAGGCTTAAGGGCTAGGGTTAGGGTTAAATGTTAGGGTTACAGGCTAGGGTTAGGGTTCAATGTTAGGCTTAAGGCTAGAGTTAGGATTAGATGTTAGGGTTAAGGGCTATGTTTAGGGTTCAATGTTAAGGTTATGGTTAAGGGTTAGAGTTAGGGTTAAATGTAGGGTTAGGGCTAAGGGCTAGGGTTAGGGTTCAATGTTGGGGTGATGGGCTAGAGTTAAATGTTAGGGTTAGGGGGTATAGTGAGGGGTAAATGTAAGGTTACGGCTAAGGGCTAGGGTTCAGTGTTAGGGTGAAGGGCTAGAGTTAGGATTCAATGTAAGAGTTATGGTTAAGGGCTAGAGTTAGGTTTGAATGTTAGTGTTAGAGGCAAGTGTTAGGGTCCAATGTTAGGGTTAAGGGCTAGGGTTCAATGTTGGGGTTATGTGCTATATTTATGGTTAAATGTTAAGGTTAGGGTTACATGTTGGGGTTAGGATTAAGGACTAGGGTTAGGGTTAAATGTGCATGTTAGGGTTAAGGGCTAGGGTTAGGGTCCAATGTTAGGTTTAGGGGCTATATTTATGGTTAAGGACTAGGGTTAGGGTTAAATGTTAGGGTTAGGGTTAAATGATAGGTTTAGGGTTAAGGACTAGGGTTAGGGTTAAATGACAGATGTAGGAGCCAGCATTAGAGTTGGGGTTAGTGGTAATTATAAAGCTTAGAATGGTGACCCCCCAACCCTAATGACCGGCACTGCCTGTCACTCATAACCCTAACATGCGACACATAGAGGTTCCTGAAATACTTTGATGCTACTTGCGTGGCAGGGAGTGTAAAGTCACATCAAAGTCGCTCTACAGGAACAGAATTTCCTTCCTAGTAGCAAAAAATAAAAACGCAAAATGCAAAACGCATCAAAAAGGCATCAAAAACGCAAAACGCGCCGGAAAAATGCATCCACCGCAACCTGCATAGATGTGAACCATGACGGTGTGGATTCCACACTCAACGATTGTTTAGCCCCTCCCCCACTTTATTATATCGGAGAAGTTGATGGAGCCCCCCCCCCCGCGGAGCATCAATCGATTTCACTGCCATTGTCTTCTGTGGTTTCCTAAACAGACTGGATCCGGCCCCCGGGCACAACCCTCGTGTGAAGTGCGTAGACAATGACGGCGCACAACGCATGGCGCATATTTATGTTTTCTTTTTACATATTGTTATATTTTTCCTGCAGTTCATCCGCAATCTGACATCTGGAAGGCCGGGCTCCTCTTGTAGTGGGGGGGGGGGGGATTATTTGAAGTCGCAGTGACTATGGACGGCCTACCGGGGGGCACTTACTTTAAACTCTTTTATTCTGAATCTCTTTGATTGAATGCGTTTTTATCTCTCATTGCAGCTCCTGAAATCGCAGAGAGTTCGGCCGCCGGGGACTCGGGAGATTCGCCGCAGATGATAAAAGTCTCCTTTGTTTTACCTGATGGACAAATAAGCGCAAATTCCGGATCTTCATTTCTGCGTGCGCCGGATCTGACCGCCCTTCTGAGAGCGATCGGGAATTGTCATTATGAGATTTTATGTTATATCATCTTCCCCGGAATGCGATATTTACCGGCGGCGCGGAATATGTTATCACTGGAGCTCCTTAACCCCTTCCCGCCTGAGGGTAAAACTAATGTTAATGCCTGAGCACAATTTTGCAACTTTGACATTTGTTAGTAAATCTGTACAGATCATCAGTCACTCCTCTGTGTATCCGGGGGGATTATACCGCGGGACAAACTGCGCTTTCATTGGGTGGTGAATGGTAACGGATATCTTCTAAATTTTTATTTTATTATCAAAGGTAAACTGGCCCAAAATAGTAAAAAAATATATATTTAAATTTATCTGTAGTATATTTCTTGCGTTTATCATAATTTACCAGCAAAGAACAACCCAAAATAAATTCTCCCGCTCCCGCCGATCGCAGCGATACCCCACATGTGTGTGTGAGGTGATGTCTGTACCCGGAGTACTGCCCAGAGGGCGCCATTTTATATCCTCCCAAAAACACATCGACAAACCCTGACCTTAACCCCTAGCCGTGACCTTTGTCCCTGACCCAACACTTACCCTGGCAAACCTCCAGCTTGTTCTTTTATTATTTTTTTACACACTTTTGTTCGTTTACATTTCCTGTCCTGCAAGAAGAGGAAATATTATATTATATATATAAGGATACAATGTGTATATAATATATAGGAGGATACAATGTATATATAATATATAGGAGGATACAATGTATATATAATATATAAGGATACAATGTATATATAATATATAGGAGGATACAATGTATATATAATATATAGGAGGATACAATGTATATATAATATATAGGAGGATACAATGTATATATAATATATAAGGATACAATGTATATATAATATATAGGAGGATACAATGTATATATAATATATAGGAGGATACAATGTATATATAATATATAAGAGGATACAATGTATATATAATATATAAGAGGATACAATGTATATATAATATATAGGAGGATACAATGTATATATAATATATAAGAGGATACAATGTATATATAATATATAAGAGGATACAATGTATATATAATATAGGAGGATACAATGTATATATAATATATAGGAGGATACAATGTATATATAATATATAGGAGGATACAATGTATATATAATATATAGGAGGATACAATGTATATATAATATAGGAGGATACAATGTATATATAATATATAAGAGGATACAATGTATATATATAATATATAGGAGGATACAATGTATATATAATATATAAGAGGATACAATGTATATATAATATATAGGAGGATACAATGTATATATAATATAGGAGGATACAATGTATATATAATATATAAGAGGATACAATGTATATATAATATATAGGAGGATACAATGTATATATAATATATAGGAGGATACAATGTATATATAATATATAAGGATACAATGTATATATAATATATAGGAGGATACAATGTATATATAATATATAAGAGGATACAATGTATATATAATATATAGGAGGATACAATGTATATATAATATATAGGGGGATACAATGTATATATAATATATAGGAGGATACAATGTATATATAATATATAAGAGGATACAATGTATATATAATATATAGGAGGATACAATGTATATATAATATATAGGAGGATACAATGTATATATAATATATAAGAGGATACAATGTATATATAATATATAGGAGGATACAATGTATATATAATATATAGGGGGATACAATGTATATATAATATATAGGAGGATACAATGTATATATAATATATAGGAGGATACAATGTATATATAATATATAGGAGGATACAATGTATATATAATATATAAGAGGATACAATGTATATATAATATAGGAGGATACAATGTATATATAATATATAAGAGGATACAATGTATATATAATATATAGGAGGATACAATGTATATATAATATAGGAGGATACAATGTATATATAATATATAGGAGGATACAATGTATATATAATATATAGGAGGATACAATGTATATATAATATATAGGAGGATACAATGTATATATAATATATAGGAGGATACAATGTATATATAATATATAAGAGGATACAATGTATATATAATATATAAGGATACAATGTATATATAATATATAGGAGGATACAATGTATATATAATATATAGGAGGATACAATGTATATATAATATATAAGAGGATACAATGTATATATAATATATAAGGATACAATGTATATATAATATATAGGAGGATACAATGTATATATAATATATAAGAGGATACAATGTATATATAATATATAAGAGGATACAATGTATATATAATATAGGAGGATACAATGTATATATAATATAGGAGGATACAATGTATATATAATATAGGAGGATACAATGTATATATAATATAGGAGGATACAATGTATATATAATATATAAGAGGATACAATGTATATATAATATATATAAGGATACAACGGCCCAGATTCAGGAAACACTTACGCTGACGTATCTTGAGATACGCGGCGTAAGTGCACGAATGCGCCGTCGTATCTCTGCGCCTGACTCTTAATACAAGATACGCCTAAAATTTGGCTTCATCCGACCAACGTAAGTCTCCTACGCCGTCGTATTTTGGGCGCATATTTACGCTGGCCGCAAGGGGCGCTTCCATTGATTTACGCGTCGAATATGTAAATGACCTAGATACGCCAATTCACGAACGTACTTGCGCCCGTCGCAGTAATATACGCCGTTTACGTAAGGCGGACGTCCGGCGTAAAGTTAGTCCACCATATATGAGGCGCAACTCATGCAAAGGTATGGACAACGGAACAGCCGTCGTATTTTACGTCGTTTACGTAGGACTACGTGAATAGGGATGGGCGTAGGTTACGTTCAGTGATACGACGTATATTAGGCGTTAGGTCCAACCTTATTCTAAGCATGCGCACTGGGAAGCGTCCAAGGGAGGGCGCATGCGCACAGGGAAGCGTCCACGGGACGGCGCATGCGCACAGGGAAGCGTCCACGGGACGGCGCATGCGCCGTTCGTTCGGCCATTCATTTGCATGGGGTCACGGTTCATTTAAATGGATCACGCCCACTTCCTTCCTACTTTGAATTAGGCCACTTTACGTTACGCCGGAGCAACGTTGGGAGCGAGTGCTTTGTGAATACTGTCCTTGCCTCACTGAGTTACGTCGGCGTAGTGCATATGAGATGCGCTACGCCTGTATAAAGATGCGCCGCTCTACGTGAATCCCGCCCAATGTATATATAATATATAGGAGGATACACTGGGCTAGATTCACGTACCTCGGCGCATCTTTACGCGGGCATAGCGCATCACAGATACACTACGTCATCGAAACTTAGAGAGGCAAGCAGCCTATTCAGCAAGCAAATGCGCGCTGCGATACGCCAGCGTAACTTAAATTAGACGTAATTCAAAGTGGGAAGGAGGTGGGCGTGATCCATTTAAATGAAGCGTGACCCCGTGCAAATGAAGGTCCGAACGAACGGAGCATGCGCCGTCACGTGATAGCATGTCCCGCGTCCCAATGCGCATGCACGCAACTACGCCTATCGTTTCCCCCGAGATAACCCGGCCCACCGTTTACGCCCCAGGGTATAAATACGCCCAGACATGCGCCCGTCAAGCGCAAAAGTACACCAGCAGGTTTGGTTGGTTTGGTGCGGCTACTTTTGTCCTGTATTTATTTAAATATGTCTGAAGCAGCGCCTAAGGAAAGGAGGCTAAAAAACGTTACTAACGAGGAGAGGGCGATCATAATCGATGGCATGGCAAGGTACAACAAGTACCTCCACGGATCGGAGAGTGGCACGACCAGCAAGGTCCGTAAGGAGGAGATATTGGCAGAGATTGCAGCGCAGGTCAGTGCCCTTGGCCATGCGGAACGGACCCCAGACAAGATCGCCAAGAAAATCAATGACCTGCGGCGTCTCGTGAAGGAGAAGGTGGCCAAGATGAGGAGGCACAGAAGGGGCCACCTGTTTAGTTTTCTGTCTTTGGTGGGAGGAGCCATAAATGGCGATTTCTTTGCTGCGCTGCACTTGTGTAGTCACGGGAGACGCAGATCACAAACTCCAATGTCCGCAGCCAGATGGGAATAAATAAAATGACTCTTTATTTCATCAAAAGGTTTTCCAAAGATTCCAAACACGAGCCAACACTGACGCGTTTCACCCTTACTCCTAGAGTTTGGAACCTTTTTATGAAATAAAGAGTCAATTTATTTATTCCCATCTGGCTGCCGACATTGGAGTTTGTGATCTGCGTCTCCCGTGACTACACAAGTGCAGCGCAGCAAAGAAATCGCCATTTATGGCTCCTCCCACCGAAGACAGAAAAACTAAACAGGCGGCTCCGTACATCTCCCTATTGATGAGTTCAGACAGATCGATATCACCAAATCAATATTCACACAAAGAAAAGGCGATCAGGTTATATTGTTACCCCCGGGGGGGCGATCAGGTTATATTGTTACCCCCGGGGGGAGATCAGGTTCTATTGTTACCCCCGGGGGGGGAGATCAGGTTCTATTGTTACCCCCGGGGGGGCGATCAGGTTCTATTGTTACCCCCGGGGGGCGATCAGGTTCTATTGTTACCCCCGGGGGGCGATCAGGTTATATTGTTACCCCCGGGGGGAGATCAGGTTCTATTGTTACCCCCGGGGGGAGATCAGGTTCTATTGTTACCCCCGGGGGGCGATCAGGTTCTATTGTTACCCCCGGGGGACAGCTGGTGATATTATAAAATAACGAATGTCCTTTGTGTTTTGATTTGTATTATAAGATCGTAGAATCCTCTGCCAGTTGTTTGCCTTCTGTGTCCCATCCAAGGATTCAGGCACAGGCGTGCGCAGGGGGTGTGCCGGAGGTGCCTGGCCACACCCAGAATCCCCCCGCTATTTCACTAAAGCCCCCCAACAGGACTCCTCATTTTTATTTTATTTTTTATAATAAAAAAATTAAATAATAAAAATAAAAAGTCCCCTGACCTGTCCGATGCTCTGCTGACACCTTCTGTGTTTGAATACATTTGGGGTGCAAAAGACTGCGCCCCCCTCTGGATTCAGGGAAGGAAAACGTCCCGCCTCTCCGAAGATCTGCCGCCAGACACAGCAGAGGTCGCGGGTTCCTCTTCACTTCCTGTCTTATAGACATAACAGGAAATCATTGGGGTGTGCGGGGTGTGCCTGGGCACACCCTAATCACCTTGTAGTGTTAGAATTAGTAGCCCCTCCCCCCAGAATTGTATTTGTGAGCATGCGCACTGGGATGCGTCCATGGGACGGCGCATGCGCACTTGGCGATACGTATCTGTCTGGCGCTCGGCCCATCATTTGCATGGGGTCACGCCTCATTAGCATATGTAGAGAATTGGGAGAAGATGGACAGCCGCACTCCAGAAGAACTTCAGAAAGTTGTCTTTATTCGATAAAAGTAGGCGTAAAAAACAAAACGCAGCCACAGAAGGGGACAGCCGACATGTTTCGCACTATGTTAGTGCTTAGTCATGGCTTATTAGCCTCATTAGCATGGCTCACGCCCACTTCCACCTACGCCGACTTACGCCTTGGAAACCCAGCGCAGATTTGGGAGGAAGTGCTTTGTGAATTCCATGCTTGCCTCTCTGCGCTGCGTCGGCGTAGCCTAAAGGAGATATGCTACGGCGGCATAAATGTGCGCCTGTGTCTGTGAATCCGGGGCCGTAGAGTTTAAAGGGGAGTTTCAGCCATTTGTATGTTTATTAAAAGTCAGCAGCAACAAAAAGTGTAGCTGCTGGCTTTTAATAAACAGGCACTTACCTGCTCCAGCGCTCCAGCGACGCGCCGGCCGGGGCTCCGCTCCTCTCCCCCCCTCCCCGGCCGGCGTCTTCATTTTCAGTGTGGGCACCCGGCCGTGACAGCTTTCGGCTTCACGGCCGGGCACCCACTGCGCATGCGCGAGCGGCGCGGCGTAATTGGCCAGGAGATCGCCTAGGACCTGTGACGTGTCCTAGGCGATCGCCTACAGCAGCCACTTCCTGAAGGCGATTAAGCTTAGTCGCCTACAGGAAGGAGGAAGTGGGACAGGAAGTCCCACTCGTGCTGAAGCCCCCACTCCCCCCCCAAAAAAATGACATGCCAAATGTGGCATGTAAGGGGGAGAGGAGTGGGTTAAGAGGAAGTTCCAAATTTGGGTGGAACTCCTCTTTAACCAACAGAGAAAATAAATAAATAGAAAAAATAAATAAATAGAAAAGATAAATAAATAGAAAAGATAAATAAATAGAAAAGATAAATAAATAGAAAAGATAAATAAATAGAACAAATAAATACCAGAACAAGCATCGCCATTGGAAGATTTCCCCTCTATTACTCTCCTGGGGACCACCCAAACGTTCCGTCACCTCCAGTCCCGGGAGTAATGGACACCGGGACACATGGGAAGACTAAGGATCTCTCCGGGAACCATAAACAGCACCAAAAACCCGATAGAAAGACCCCCCCCTAAGAAAAGTTTGGAGCTTTCACTTCAACCTTCAGGACCAGAAGTTGTTGAGTATTTTTTACACTTTGATTATTTTTGGACAGAGAAATCAGTTCCATGAAAACAAAATAAACCAGATGATGCAAAAATGGGGAAGAATTGAATGATTGGCGTTTGATTGGCGCGTTCACCTCGACCCCCATCATCCAATGACATCATTGGTTGTTTTTTTTCAATTCTCTTTATTACAAATTTTTCTTGCATATTATTTTACATCGTTTTTCATTTTGTTTTGTTATCTTCAGGCCTCGTACACATGGCCGAGGAACTCGACGTGCCAAACACGTCGAGTTCCTCGTCGAGTTCAGGGATGAAGCCGCCGAGGAGCTCGGCGGGCCGCCTTCTCCCATAGAACAACGAGAAAATAGAGAACATGTTCTCTATTTTCTCGACGAGTTCCTCGGCGGCTCCATCGGACCAAAAGTGTACACACGACAGAGTTTCTCGGCAGAATCCGGCTCTGACCGAGTTTCTCGCTGAATTCTGCCGAGAAACTCTGTCGTGTGTACGAGGCCTTACAAATTTCCTCTCCTCCATCTCATAGTCACTATTTCCTCCTCTGATCCACACCATGCCATATTTTCCTTCATCCCTCATCTGCTCTACTTTTCTCGTATCTCTTCATATTTTCGCACATTTCCCCTTTGTCCATACATTATTCTTTCCCGGCTTTGCTGCTCTCCCCCCATTGGCTCATTGTCGGTGGGTTTGGCTGAATCCATTTTTCCACTATTGGTTCTCGTGCCGAGAATAAGACTTCTTGCCGGAATATCTCGGTGTATCTGGACCTTCTGTCCTCCTCTAGTGATCCCAATAATTCCATTGTAACCGTAATGGGTCTATTTATAACCTTCTCTAGCCACTTAAGGACCAGCCCATGTACATATACGTCCACAATATGGCACGTACAGGCACATGGGCGTATGGGTACGTCCTCGCCTATTAGCGGGTGGGGGGTCCGATCGGGACCCCCCCCGCTACATGCGGAGGTCGGGTCCGCTCGGGGAGCGATCCGGGACCACGGCGCGGCTATTTGTTTATAGCCGCTCCGTCGCGATCGCTCCCCGGAGCTGAAGAACGAGGAGAGCCGTGTGTAAACACGGCTTCCCCGTCCTTCACTATGGCGGCGCATCGATCGCGTCATTCCCTTTATAGGGAAGACACGATCGATGACGTCATTCCTACAGCCACACCCCCAAACAGTTGTAAACACATACTAGGTGCACCCTAACTCCTACAGCGCCCCCTGTGGATAACTCCCAAACTGCAACTGTCATTTTCACAATAAAGAATGCAATTTAAATGCATTTTTTGCTGTGAAAATGACAATGGTCCCAAAAATGTGTCAAAATTGTCCGAAGTGTCCGCCATAATGTCGTAGTCACGAAAAAAATTGCTGATCGCCGCCATTAGTAGTAAAAAAAATAAAAAAAATAAAAATGCAATAAAACTATCCCCTATTTTGTAAACACTATAAATTTTGCGCAAACCAATCGATAAACGCTTATTGCGATTTTTTTTTACTAAAAATAGGTAGAAGAATACGTATCGGCCTAAACTGAGGAAAAAAAATGTTTTTATATATGTTTTTGGGGGATATTTATTACAGCAAAAAGTAAAAAATATTGCTTTTTTTTCAAAATTGTCGCTCTATTTTTGTTTATAGCGCAAAAACTAAAAACCG
>NC_053495.1:785066-802566 GCF_905171775.1 Rana temporaria | reverse complement strand
GGGGGGGCGGAGGGGATATGGGGGGTGAAGGGAATATGGGGGGAGGGGAGAACAGAGGGGATATGGGGGGGGTGAAGGGAATATGGGGGGGTGGAGGAATTATGGAGGGGGGGCGGAGGGGATATGGGGGGGTGAAGGGAATATGGGGGTGGTGGAGGAATTATGGAGGGGGGACGGAGGGGATATGGGGGGGGTGAAGGGAATATGGGGGGGTGGAGGAATTATGGAGGGGGGGCGGAGGGGATATGGGGGGGTGAAGGGAATATGGGGGTGGTGGAGGAATTATGGAGGGGGGACGGAGGGGATATGGGGGGGTGAAGGGAATATGGGGGGGTGGAGGAATTATGGAGGGGGGGGACGGAGGGGATATGGGGGGGGGGGGTGAAGGGAATATGGGGGGGTGGAGGAATTATGGAGGGGGGGGGGCGGAGGGGATATGGGGGGGGGGGGGGGGTGAAGGGAATATGGGGGGGGTGGAGGAATTATGGAGGGGGGGCGGAGGGGATATGGGGGGGGGAAGGGAATATGGGGGGGGTGGAGGAATTATGGAGGGGGGACGGAGGGGATATGGGGGGGGGGGTGAAGGGAATATGGGGGGGTGGAGGAATTATGGAGGGGGGGACGGAGGGGATATGCTGAAGTCACTGCTGTGATAACATAAAGAGATTCTCCGGGAAATAGTTAAGGCAGAACTCCGGGCTCACAGGGAATCACACATTCAGAATGGGAGCCGTAGAACTTTAGAACTTTAGAACTTTAGAACTTTCTGGAGGATTTGGATTTCTGTCCATCCAGTCCTGAGATTTATCATAAGCACGGCTCTGTCTTGCAGGGAAGGAAACAGTACAGTCTCCGCCCCTCATTCAGTGCCCAATGAGAGGGAACCATAATGCCCGGTACACACAAGCGTTTTTCCCGACGGAATTCCTCTCACGCCTGACACGCCGTCACACAAATGTTCTCTGAACTTTCGAGCGTTAAGAACGCGGTGACACTACGACAAGGCGAGAGAAAGAAGTTCTATGCTTCAGAGCATGCGTTGAATTGTTTCCGAGCATGCGTGTTTTTTTCCCGTTGGAATTCGATACAGACGAACGGTTTTCCTGCTAGGATTTTTTCCTGAGGGGAAAAAAAGATCCTGCTCTGTTTTTTCATCTCATCTGAGTTTTTCCAACGGGAAAACCGGTCATGTGTACGGGGGATCAGAGGTGGAATGCTGAAGACCATTCGGGGTTCCTTAAGGGAAATCATTCTGCTGTGAAGTGCCAACCCATTGAAATGAAAAATGTAACGCTGACGGGTTCCCCAGAACAAGCAGGAGGCTCTTGTAGATTTTTACTTTTCTGTCATCACTCAGCCTTTTCACCCGGCAGCAGGAAAGGAGGAATTGTCCCACCTAAACCTCTACAAAGCCTCTGAGTTGCAGGACCCACACAGGAGATTCCAAAAATTTCAATATGGTGCAAAAGTTCATTTATTTCACTAATGCAACTTAAAAGGTGAAAGTAATAAATGAGAAGAGAGACTCATTCCATGGAAAGCAGGAGAGTCCCGGCCGGAATTTGTCATCATTGTGAGGATTTCCAGATCATGAAATCCCCAAAATCCCTCAGTACTTGGCTTGGGCCCCTCAGTACTTGGTTGGGGCCCCTCAGTACTTGGCTTGGGCCCCTCAGTACTTGGTTGGGCCCCTCAGTACTTGGCTTGGGCCCCTCAGTACTTGGTTGGGGCCCCTTAGTACTTGGCTTGGGCCCCTCAGTACTTGGTTGGGGCCCCTCAGTACTTGGCTTGGACCCCTCAGTACTTGGTTGGGGCCCCTCAGTACTTGGTTGGGGCCCCTCAATGCGGCGTGCCATGGAAGAGATCGGCCTGTGGCACTGCTGAGGTGTTATGGAAGACCAGGAGGCTTCAATGGCGCCCTTCATCTCTTCTGCATTGTTGGGTCTCATGTCTCATCACAGATTCTCTTTGGGGTTCAGGTCAGGCGAGTTTGCTGGCCAATCAAGCACAGTAATCCCACGGTCATGTGACCAGGTTTTGGTGCTTTTGGCAGTGTGGGGGAGGTGCCAATTCCTGCTGGAAAATGAAGTCATCATCCCCATAGAGCTCGTCTGCGGAAGGAAAATCTCCAGGTAGACGGCTGCGGTGACCCCGGACTTAATGAAGCACAGAGGACCAGCAGGTGACACGGCTCCCCAAATCATCACAGACTGGGAAATTCCCCCCTGGACTTCAAGCATCTTGCAGTTTGTGCCCCTCCATTCCTCCTCCAGACTCCGGCTCCTTGGTTTCCTCCATTCCTCCTCCAGACTCCGGCTCCTTGGTTTCCTTTATTCTTCCTCCAGACTCCGGCTCCTTGGTTTCCTCCATTCTTCCTCCAGACTCTGGCTCCTTGGTTTCCTCCATTCTTCCTCCAGACTCTGGCTCCTTGGTTTCCTCCATTCTTCCTCCAGACTCCGACTCCTTGGTTTCCTCCATTCCTCCTCCAGACTTTGGCTCATTGGTTTCCTCCATACTCCGGCTCCTTGGTTTCCTCCATTCTTCCTCCAGACTCTGGCTCCTTGGTTTCCTCCATTCTTCCTTAAAGACTCCGGCTCCTTGGTTTCTTCCATTCTTCCTCCAGACTCTGGCTCCTTGGTTTCCTCCATGCTTCCTCCAGACTCCGGTTCCTTGGTCTCCTCCATTCTTCCTCCAGACTCTGGCTCCTTGGTTTCCTCCATGCTTCCTCCATATTCCCGCTCCTTGGTTTCCTCCATTCCTCCTCTAGACTCCGGTTCCTTGGTCTCCTCCATTCCTCCTCCATACTCCGGGTCCTTGGTTTCCTCCATTTTTCCTTCCAGACTCTGGCTCCTTGGTCTCCTCCATTCTTCCTCCAGACTCTGGCTCCTTGGTTTCCTCCATTCTTCCTCCATATTCCCGCTCCTTGGTTTCCTCCATTCCTCCTCTAGACTCCGGCTCCTTGGTTTCATCCATTCTTCCTCCATACTCTGGCTCCTTGGTTTCCTCCATTCTTCCTCCATACTACAACTCCTTGGTTTCCTCCATTCTTCCTCCATACTCCGGCTCCTTGGTTTCCTCCATTCTTCCTCCATACTCCGGCTCCTTGGTTTCTTCCATTCTTCCTCTATACTCTGGCTCCTTGGTTTCCTCCTATTTTTCCTCCAGACTCCGGCTCCTTGGTTTCCTCCATTCTTCCTCCATTCTCCGGCTCCTTGGTTTCCTCCATTCTTCCTCCATACTCCGGCTCCTTGGTTTCCTCCATTTTTCCTCCATACTCCGGCTCCTTGGTTTCCTCCATTCTTCCTCCAGACTCTGGCTCCTTGGTTTCCAAATGAGATCATCAGAAAAGAGGACTTTGGGCCCCTGAGCACCAGACCGGGTCTCAGGTAAGACTCTTCTGATGTTTGTGGGTCAGGAGTGGGGTGACGAGAGGAATACAACATTTGAAGACCATGTCCAGGACCCGCCTGTGGGTGGCGCTCTTGATGCTCTGACTCCAGACTCAGTCCCCTCCTTGTGAAAGTCCAACACTTGTGATCGGCTTTTCCTGACGATCCTCTCCAGGCTGCGCTCATCCCGGCTGCTTGTGCGCCTTTTTCTTCCACACTTTTCCCTTCCACAGAACTTTCTATTAATGGGCTTTGATAGAGAACTTCGGGAACATCCAACTTCTTCTGCAATTTCCCTCCCTATGGAGTGTCAATGATGGTGTCTTTCCCATGATTGTGATTCCTACTGAACCCGACAGACCATTGAAAGGCTCAGGAACCCTCTGCAGGTGTTCTGGAGAATTTTCTGATTGGAGGGCCGAGAATATTCCACCTTCTCACAATGAGGAGAAATCCCGGCCGGGACTCTCCTGCTTTCCATGGAATGGAGTCTCTTGTGTTACTTTTCTCTTTTATGTCACATTCGTGAGATAAATGAACTTTTGCTTCATCTTCTCTTTCTTCAAGTTTCACCCGAATTTATATTTCTATATCTCCTTTCTACACATTCAGAGCAGAGAACTTGCAGGAAATATTACCGGAAGATCCGGCGCCATTTTGGGGGTGTCAGGGCGCATTTACTGAATATTTCCTATTAGACTTGTATTGGGGGGGTCTGAATTTCCACCTCTCCTGAGATCTATTATTTATACTCTGAGAGTCGGGAGGAGAGACGCTGAAGTGAGAAGAGATGGGGGCGGGGGAAGGGAGATGTGAGGTTTATACATGATCAGCTCCGGCCAGGACTGGCGCTTCTTCTCTGTATACCAAATTCCATTGACTCCGGACCATCGGACTCCCGTCCCGGAATCAGGGAAACGTTTAATGCGGCTTCTCAACCTGACGGACACCCCCGTTCATATCAACCAGACTGTACATTGTAACTTTGTAGGAGGAGCCCGGAGATCAGACTGTACATTGTAACTTTGTAGGAGGAGCCCGGAGATCAGACTGTACATTGTAACTTTGTTCTACCACTGCCCCCCCATCACTGCGCTCAATCACTGCCTCCCTGCCACTGCCCTCCCACCACTGCCCCCCATCACTGGCCCCCCATCACTGCCCCCTACCACAGCCCCCCCATCACTGGTCCCCCATCACTCCCTCCCTACCACTGCCCCCCATCACTGCTCCCCCGCTTCACTGCCCCCATCACTGCCCCCCCATCACTACCCCCCCATCAATGCCCCCTACCACTGCTCCCCATCACTGCCCCTCATCACTCACCTCTACCACTGCCCCCCCATCAATGCCCCCCATCACTACCCCCCCCCATCAATGCCCCCTACCACTGCTCCCCATCACTGCCCCTCATCACTCACCTCTACCACTGCCCCCCCATCACTGCCCCCCATCACTACCCCCCCCCATCAATGCCCCCTACCACTGCTCCCCATCACTACCCCCCATCACTGCCCCCCTACCACTGACCCCCATCACTGCCCCCTACCACTGCCCCCATCGCTCCCCCCTACCACTGCCATCTGTATCAGGGCATCTGTGAGTGAGTGTGGGAGGAGTTGCGGTCCCTGGAGATGATAACATGCTATACCACTGCCCCCCCATCACTACCCCCAACCACTGCCCCCCTACCACAGCCCTCCCATCACTGCCCCCTACCACTCCCCCCATCACCGCCCCTATCACTGCCCCCCTACCAATAACCCCCATCATTCCCACTACCACTGCCCCCCCATGACTGCCCTCCCCTACCACTGCCCCATCACTGCCCTCCCCTACCACTGCCCCCCTACCACTAACCCCCATCGTTCCCCCTACCACTGCCCCCCATCACTGCCCTCCCCTACCACTGCCCCCCTACCACAGCCCCCCATCACTGCCCCCGACCACTGCCCCCCCTACCACTAACCCCCAGTGTTCCCCCTACCACTGTCCCCCCATCACTGCCCTCCCCTACCACTGCCCCATCACTGTCCTCCCCTACCACTGCCCCCCTACCACTAACCCCCATTGTTCCCCCTACCACTGCCCCCCCCTACCACTGCCCCCCTACCACAGCCCCCCATCACTGCCCCCGACCACTGCCCCCCCTACCACTAACCCCCAGTGTTCCCCCTACCACTGTCCCCCCATCACTGCCCTCCCCTACCACTGCCCCCACCACTGCCCCCCCTACCACTGCCCTCCTATCATTGCCCCCTATCAATGTGCCATCCTATCAGTGTCCCCCTATCAGTGTCTTTGTCCCCTATCAGTGTCTCTCTCCCCCTCAGTGTCCCCCTATCAGTGTCTCTCTCCCCCTTAGTGTCCCCCTATCACTGTCCCCCTATAAGTGTCTCCCCCTCAGTGTCTCTCTCCACCCTTAGTGTCCCCCTATCAGTGTCTCTCCCCCCTCAGTGTCCCCTATCAGTGTCTATCTTCCCCCTCAATGCCCCCCTCAGTGTCCCCCTATCACTGTCCCCCCCCCCCAGTGTCTCTCTCCCCCTCAGTGTCCCCCTATCAGTGCCCCCCAGTGTCCCCCTATCAGTGTCCCCCTATCAGTGTCTCTCTCCCCCTCAGTGTCCCCCTATCAGTGTCTCTCTCACCCCCCAGTGTCCCCCTATCAGTGCCCCCCCAGTGTCCCCTATCAGTGTCTCTGTCCCCCTATCAGTGTCCCCCCCCAGTGTCCCCCTATCAGTGTCTCTGTCCCCTATTAGTGTCTCTCTCCCCCCCAGTGTCCCCCTATAAGTGTCTCCCTATCAGTGTCTCTCTCCCCCCCTTAGTGTCCTCCTATCACTGCCCCCCTCAGTGTCCCCCTATCAGTGTCTATCTCCCCCCTCAATGTCCCCCTATCACTGTCTCCCCCCCAGTGTCCCCCTATCAGTGTCTATCTCCCCCCTCAGTGTCCCCCTATCAGTGCCCCCCAGTGTCCCCCTATCAGTGTCTCTCTCCCCCTCAGTGTCCCTCTATCACTGTCTCTTCCCCCCATAGTGCCCTCCCTTTAGTGCCCCTCTCCCCCTCAGTACCCCCTTATCAGTGCCCCCCCCCCCCCAGTGTCCCCTGTTGTCTGTCAGCTCCTGCAGGTGACATGTATGGCCCCCCCAGTTGTGTGAGGCGGCGCAGGCGCAGTGCTGATGAGGTGGGTGGGTGGGGGGAGGATTATAGGAGATGCTGGCTGTACAGAGACAGGCATTGAGCTGTCAGCTGCTGGAGGGAGAACAGGGAGCTCTTCTTCTTCTTCTACCCCCCCAAATAAAGGAGGACACCCCCTCCAGGGGCAGCCATGCATGCTCCGGGGGGATTGCCCCTCTGGCTGCCGTGCTGGGTGTGTGTGGGTCTGGTGTCCGGCCAGGAGCCCTATGCCCCCCATTCTATCCGCCTGGAAGGAGATATCACCCTGGGGGGGCTCTTCCCGGTCCATGCCCGGGGGGTGTCCGGGGTACCATGCGGGGACATCAGGAAGGAGAAGGGGATCCATCGGATGGAGGCGATGCTCTATGCCATCGATCAGATCAATAGTGACCCCGAAATCCTCCCCAACGTCACCCTGGGGGCCCGGATCCTGGACACCTGCTCCCGGGACACCTACGCCCTGGAACAGTCACTTACCTTCGTGCAGGCGCTGATCCAGAAGGACGCCTCGGATGCCCGCTGTACCAACGGAGAGCCCCCCGTCTATGTGCGCCCCGAGAAAGTGGTGGGGGTGATCGGGGCTTCGGAAAGTTCTGTCTCCATCATGGTGGCCAATATCCTGCGACTCTTCCAGGTAGGAACTCACCTGGGATCTTCCAGGGACATACCTGGGCTGGGATCTTCCATGTAGGAACCCACCTGTGCAGGGATCTTCCATGTAGGAATACACTTGTGCAGGGATCTTCCATGTAGGAACCCACCTGTGCAGGGATCTTCCATGTAGGAATACACATGTGCAGGGACATACCTGTGATGTGATCTTCCATGCAGGAATACACCTGGGCTGTGATTTTTCCATGCAGGAATACATTTGTGCTGAGATCTTCCAGGCACACCTGTTCTATTATCTTCCATATAGGAATAACTCCTGTGCACAGATCTTCCAGGTAGGGGTCCGAGACTCACGTGTTGCATTGGATTGCTGTATCTGGAAGGTGCAGTTTGGGGGGTTTCTCCCTTCTTGACTCATTATTACCCCCCCCCCCCCCTTCTCTTCCATTGCTTCCCTCCACCCGCAATTCTCTGCTACAGCCTCTGTGGGTGCCACTTCACCCTCTTCTCTGTAACCCCTTCCACTTCTACACATGCCATGCACAACGCTTGCTACCTGCTGAACCATCCTTCCTTCCATCCTTCCTTCCTTCCTTTCCTTTCCCTTCCTTCCTTCCTTTCCCTTCCTTCCTTCCTTTCTTCCTTCCTTTCCATTCCTTCCTTTCCCTTCCTTCCTTTCTTCCTTCCTTCCTTTCCTTTCCCTTCCCTTCCTTCCTTTCTTCCTTCCTTTCTTCCTTCCTTTCCATTCCTTCCTTTCCCTTCCTTCCTTTCTTCCTTCCTTCCTTTCCTTTCCCTTCCCTTCCTTCCTTTCTTCCTTCCTTTCTTCCTTCCTTTCCATTCCTTCCTTTCCATTCCTTCCTTTCCCTTCCTTCCTTTCCTTTCCCTTCCCTTCCTTCCTTTCCTTTCCCTTCCCTTCCTTCCTTTCCTTTCCTTTCCTTCCTTTCCTTTCCTTTCCTTCCTTTCTCCCCTGTCTGTGCTGCAATTTCCATGCAGTTAAGTACACACTCACCCCCTGTGGCTGCCCTTCTGCTACATTTGCTGGCCCCGGTGGTCTCGCTGTTGGCTCTTCTCTTCTCTGGAAGGATTTTGCGGCTTATTTTTTTGGAATCTTAATATGAAAATTCTCTCTGTATATGGAGAGTGTGTATTACTCCTGACTGTATGGAGATGAGGAGTATATATGTGTATGGGGAGTATATAGGAGGATGGGGAGTCTATGGAGAGTATATATGTATATGGATAGTATATAGGAGGATGAGGAGTATATAGCAAAATGGTGAGTATATAGAAAGATGGGGAGTCTATGGAGAGTATATATGTATATGGAGAGTATATAGGAGGATGGGGAGTCTATGGAGAGTATATATGTATATGGAGAATAGTATATAGGAGGATGGGGAGTCTATGGAGAGTATATATGTATATGGAGGGTATATAGGAAGATGGGGAGTCTATGTAGAGAATATAGGAAGATGAGGAGTCTATGGAGAGTATATATGTATATGGAGAGTATATATGTATATGGAGAGTATATAGGAGGATGGTGAGTCTATGTAGAGTATATAGGAAGATGAGGAGTCTATGGAGAGTATATATGTATATGGAGAGTATATAGAAGGATGAGGAGTCTATTGAGAGTACATATGTATATGGAGAGTATATAGGAAGATGGGGAGTATATAGGAGGATGAGGAGTATATAGGAAGATGGGGAGTCTATGGAGAGTATATAGGAGGATGAGGAGTATATAGGAAGATGGGGAGTATATAGGAGGATGGGGAGTCTATGGAGAGTATATCAGTGGCGGCCCGTCCATAGGGGGCGCATGGGCGCCGCCCCCCCTCTCCCCAAAGCCAGTAAAAAAAAAAAAAAAAAAAAAATGAAAAAAAAATTTTTTTTTTGGGCCCTTTAAGAAAAAAAAAAGGTCCTTTAAGACGGTGCATGTTCAGGGTGAGCGCCGGTCAAAGACTCAGAGCACTGCTATAGCATCATTGAAGCGTCATGCCAATGCAGCAGGCAAGACGCTTCATTTGCAGTTTTTTTTTAAGCTCTGTGGCTATGTGCTGTGCGCCATGAGCCAATCACTCTCCAGTGTCTCCACTCTCCTCTCTAATTGGGTCCTGCTGCTTCCTCACTGCAGAAGGAAATGGGCGGTGCTTTCCCCAGGGCAGTGTTACTTCGCTTTTGACTCCAGGAGGAATCAAGGTAAGAAACTTTATTAAAAACACTTTATTTGTCTCATTGTCTGTCCTGTCCAGTGTCCCTGTCCACCCCATCCATGTCCAGCACCTTGTGCTGTATGCTCAGCCTGTACTGTGATCGGACTGAGAGAGGACAGGAGGAGGGGGAGGGTGCCGTGCTTCACATCTCCTGTCTGTGTGTGAGGGCTTAGAGTGCCTGCGTCCTGCAGCTGTGCTTTACATATCTCTTATCTCTGTCTGTCTATCTAATCTATCTGACTGTCCTGCCTGTCCCCTATCTCTCTCTCTCTCTCTCTCTCTCTCTCTCTCTCTCTCTCTCTCTCTCTCTCTCTCTCTCTCTCTCTCTCTGTCTCTCTCTCTGTCTCTCTCTCTGTCTATCTGTTTAATTATCTATCTATCTCTCTATCTATCTATAGCCATATCTATCTATCTATCTATCTATCTATATATCTATCTATAGCCATATCTATCTATCTATCTATCTATCTATCTATCTATCTCTCTTTCTATAGATCTATCTATCTATCTATCTATCTATCTATCTATCTATAGCCATATCTATCTATCTATCTATCTATCTATCTATCTATCTATCTATCTATCTATCTATCTATCTATCTATCTATCGCCATATCTATCTATCTGTCTGTCTATCTATCTATCTATCTATCTATCTATAGCTCTATCTATCTATCTCTCGATCTATAGATCTATCTATCTCTCTCTATCTATCTATGTCTCTATCTATCTATCTATAGCTCTATCTATCTCTCTCTCTCTCTCTATAGATCTATCTCTCTCTCTCTCTCTCTCTATAGATCTCTCTCTCTCTCTCTCTCTCTCTCTCTCTCTATCTATCTATGTCTCTATCTATCTATGTCTCTATCTATCTATGTCTCTATCTATCTATCTATTAGCTACCTCTGTCTAATTATCTATCTATTTATCTATCTAATTATCTGTCTGTCTATCTATATTTATCTGTCTGTTTAATTATCTATCTATCTATCTATCTATCTATCTATCTATCTATCTATCTATCTATCTATCTATAGCTATCTGCCTAATTATCTATTTATCTATCTAATTATCTATCTATCTATCTATCTATCTATAGCTCTATGTCTCTATCTATCTATCTATCTATCTATCTATCTATCTATCTATCTATCTATCTATCTATAGCTCTATATCTCTATGTCTCTATCTATCTATCTATCTATCTATCTATCTATCTATCTATCTATCTATCTATCTATCTATTTGTCTGTCTATCTAATTATCTATAGCTAGCTGTCTGTCTGATTATCTATCTATCTATCTATCTATCTATCTATCTATATCCATCTAATTATCTATCTATATCTATATATCTGTCTGTTTAATTATCTATCTACAGCTCTATCTATCTATCTATCTATCTATCTATCTATCTATCTATCTATCTATCTATCGCTCTCCCTCTCTCTCTCTCTTTCTCTGTCTCTCTCTATCTGTTTAATTGTCTGTCTGTCTATCTATCTATCTATCTATCTATCTATCTATCTATCTATCTAATTATCTATCTATATCTGTCTGTCTGATTATCTATCTATCTATCTATCTATCTATCTATCAATCTATCTAATTATCTATATCTATATGTCTGTCTAATTATCTATCTATCTAATTATCTATCTGTATGTCTAATTATCTATCTATCTAATTATCTATAGCTCTATCTCTCTCCCCCTCCCTTCATCTATCTATCTGTTTAATTATCTATTTATCTATAGCTCTATCTAGCTATGTCTCTCTATCTATCTATCTGTCTGTCTGTCTATCTAATTATCTATCTAATTATATATAGCTCTATCTCTCGCTCCCTCCCCCTCCCTCTATCTATCTATCTATCTATCTATCTATCTATCTACCTAATTATCTATTTATCTATCTAATTATCTATCTATCTATCTATCTATCTATCTATCTATCTATCTATCTATCTATCTATCTATTTGTTTTATTATCTGTCTGTCTATCTATCTATCTGTCTCTCTGTCTGTCTGCAGGTCCCATTGTCTGCGAGTGGCGGGGGGGTTGACTGGGGTTTTGTTTGCGCCCCCCCAAAAAAATAGAGCACCAGCCGCCACTGTATGTATATGGAGAGTATATAGGAAGACGGGGAGTCTGTGGCATGGGAAGAGTTAATGTGCAGAGATGAAATGCTGGGAAGGGAAGGTGGCAGCTCAGCGCTCCTTCTACACTCTCCTGTCTCTAATTTTTGCTGCTGATGCCCATCCATGAATGATGATGATGGTGCCCATCCATGAATGATGATGATAATGCCCATCCATGAATGATGATGATGGTGCCCATCCATGAATGATGATGATAATGCCCATCCATGAATGATGATGATGGTGCCCATCCATGAATGATGATGATAATGCCCATCCATGAATGATGATGATGATGCCCATCCATGAATGATGATGCCCATCCATGAATGATGATGGTGCCCATCCATGGTCTTCATTGGATGCGATGTGGGGGAGAGTTGGGGACAGGGCTGGGTGTCCGGTGTGTGGGTGTCAGTGATTCGGGTGTTGGGTGCGTGGGTGTCAGACTGGCTCTCCATGGCATAGAATGGGTGCTGAGATTTAACCCTTTGCTGGGGGTGATGTTGGCAGCTCTCCTCCTCCTTGGATTTGTTTCCTCCCCAGCCTGCAGCTTGTCTCATCATTGCACATCCCTTTAAATTGGATAATAAGGTGTTAATAGACGTGCAATCACAACACCATATGTATAATTGGAGGGTATAGAGGGGGGGGGGGGGGGGGCATTGGAAGCCACTTGGATGGGGGCCAGAGGAGACACTTGTAGCTGTATGGAGGAGTGAGGAGTGAGGATGATTGACAGCTGATCCGTGTTGGGAATTACAATGGATTGGAGATTATTTTGTATTATGGGAAGTTGTTGTATTGTGGATTGTTATATTGTGGATTGTTATGTTGTGGATTGTTATGTTGTGGATTGTTATGGTGTGGATTGTTATATTGTGGATTGTTATGTTGTGGATTGTTATGTTGTGGATTGTTATGTTGTGGATTGTTATGTTGTGGATTGTTATGGATTGTTATATTGTGGATTGTTATGTTGTGGATTGTTATATTGTGGATTGTTATGTTGTGGATTGTTATGTTGTGGATTGTTATGGATTGTTATGTTGTGGATTGTTATATTGTGGATTGTTATGTGTGGATTGTTATGTTGTGGATTGTTATGGATTGTTATGTTGTGGATTGTTATGTTGTGGGTTGTTGTGTTGTGGATTGTTATGTTGTGGATTGTTATAGATTGTTATATTGTGGATTGTTATATTGTGGATTGTTATGTTGTGGATTGTTATATTGTGGATTGTTATATTGTGGATTGTTATATTGTGGATTGTTATGTTGTGTATTGTTATGTTGTGGATTGTTATGTTGTGAATTGTTATATTGTGGATTGTTATGTTGTGGATTGTTATATTGTGGATTGTTATATTGTGGATTGTTATATTGTGGATTGTTATGTTGTGGATTGTTATGTTGTGGATTGTTATATTGTGGATTGTTATGTTGTGGATTGTTATATTGTGGATTGTTATATTGTGGATTGTTATATTGTGGATTGTTATGTTGTGGATTGTTATGTTGTGGATTGTTATATTGTGGATTGCTATGTTGTGGATTGTTATGTTGTGGATTGTTATGTTGTGGATTGTTATGTTGTGGATTGTTATATTGTGTATTGTTATGTTGTGGATTGTTATGTTGTGGATTGTTATGTTGTGGATTGTTATATTGTGTATTGTTATGTTGTGGATTGTTATGTTGTGGATTGTTATATTGTGTATTGTTATGTTGTGGATTGTTATGTTGTGGATTGTTATATTGTGGATTGCTATGTTGTGGATTGTTATGTTGTGGATTGTTATGTTGTGGATTGTTATGTTGTGGATTGTTATATTGTGTATTGTTATGTTGTGGGTTGTTATGTTGTGGATTGCTGTACTGAATGCTGCACACAGTTTCTGATACACAACGATTGCGATGCAGATCCGCATATCCCCCCCCCCCCTCTCTCAGAGGACTCCCTATGATAGTGCTGGGGAGGGCTCTGTCCATGGTGCTGAAGTTCAGCAAGATTAACAAACTGCGGCTGTGTTTGCATGGTGGAGAGGGGGGTACATACACATGGTGGAGGAGAGGGGGGTACATACACATGGTGGAGGAGAGGGGGGTACATACACATGGTGGAGGAGAGGGGGGTACATACACATGGTGGAGGAGAGGGGGGTACATACACATGGTGGAGGAGAGGGGGGGGGGGGTACATACACATGGTGGAGGAGAGGGGGGGTACATACAAATAGTGGAGGAGAGGGGGGTACATACACATGGTGGAGGAGAGGGGGGCACATACACATGGTGGAGGAGAGGGGGGGTACATACAAATAGTGGAGGAGAGGGGGGGTACATGCACATGGTGGAGGAGAGGGGGGTACATACACATAGTGGAGGAGAGGGGGGGTACATGTACATGGTGGAGGAGAGGGGGGTACATACACATGGTGGAGGAGAGGGGGGTACATGCACATGGTGGAGGAGAGGGGGTACATACAAATAGTGGAGGCGAGGGGGTACATGTACATGGTGGAGGAGAGGGGGGTACATACACATGGTGGAGGAGAGGGGGGGGTACATACAAATAGTGGAGGAGAGGGGGGGTACATACACATGGTGGAGGAGAAGGGGGTACATACACATGGTGGAGGAGAGGGGGGGTACATACAAATAGTGGAGGAGAGGGGGGGTACATACACATGGTGGAGGAGAAGGGGGTACATACACATGGTGGAGGAGAGGGGGGGTACATGTACATGGTGGAGGAGAGGGGGTACATACACATGGTGGAGGAGAAGGGGGGTACATGTACATGATGGAGGAGAGGGGGGTACATACACATGGTGGAGGAGAGGGGGTACATACACATGGTGGAGGAGAGGGGGTACATACACATGGTGGAGGAGAGGGGGGTACATACAAATTGTGGAGGAGAGGGGGTACATACATATGGTGGAGGAGAGGGGGGTACATACACATGGTGGAGGAGAGGGGGGTACATACACATGGTGGAGGAGAGGGGGGTACATACACATGATGGAGGAGAGGGGGGTACATACACATGGTGGAGGAGAGGGGGTACATACACATGGTGGAGAGGGGGTACATACACATGGTGGAGGAGAGGGGGGTACATACAAATTGTGGTGGAGAGGGGGTACATACATATGGTGGAGGAGAGGGGGTACATACACATGGTGGAGGAGAGGGGGGTACATACAAATTGTGGTGGAGAGGGGGTACATACATATGGTGGAGGAGAGGGGGTACATACACATGGTGGTGGAGAGGGGGGGACATACACATGGTGGAGGAGAGGGGGGTACATACACATGGTGGAGGAGAGGGGGGTACATACAAATTGTGGTGGAGAGGGGGTACATACATATGGTGGAGGAGAGGGGGTACATACACATGGTGGAGGAGAGGGGGTACATACACATGGTGGTGGAGAGGGGGTACATACACATGGTGGAGGAGAGGGGGTACATACACATGGTGGAGGAGAGGGGGGTACATGCACATGGTGGAGGAGAGGGGGTACATACACATGGTGGAGGAGAGGGGGTACATACACATGGTGGTGGAGAGGGGGTACATACACATGGTGGAGGAGAGGGGGTACATACACATGGTGGAGGAGAGGGGGGTACATGCACATGGTGGAGGAGAGGGGGGTACATACACATGGTGGAGGAGAGGGGGGTACATACACATGGTGGAGGAGAGGGGGGTACATACACATGATGGAGGAGAGGGGGGTACATACACATGGTGGAGGAGAGGGGGTACATACACATGGTGGAGAGGGGGTACATACACATGGTGGAGGAGAGGGGGGTACATACAAATTGTGGTGGAGAGGGGGTACATACATATGGTGGAGGAGAGGGGGTACATACACATGGTGGAGGAGAGGGGGGGTACATACAAATTGTGGTGGAGAGGGGGTACATACATATGGTGGAGGAGAGGGGGTACATACACATGGTGGTGGAGAGGGGGGGACATACACATGGTGGAGGAGAGGGGGTACATACACATGGTGGAGGAGAGGGGGGTACATACAAATTGTGGTGGAGAGGGGGTACATACATATGGTGGAGGAGAGGGGGTACATACACATGGTGGAGGAGAGGGGGTACATACACATGGTGGTGGAGAGGGGGTACATACACATGGTGGAGGAGAGGGGGGGTACATACACATGGTGGAGGAGAGGGGGGTACATGCACATGGTGGAGGAGAGGGGGGTACATACACATGGTGGAGGAGAGGGGGTACATACACATGGTGGAGGAGAGGGGGGTACATACACATGGTGGAGGAGAGGGGGGTACATACACATGGTGGAGGAGAGGGGGGGTACATACAAATTGTGGAGGAGAGGGGGGTAAATTCACATGATGGAGGAGAGGGGGGGTAAATTCACATGATGGAAGAGTGGGGGGTACATATGAGCAGTTGGGGGGTGGGGTACATACACATGATGGAAGACAGGGTGTTATATATGAGTGGGGGGGGGGGGGACATGTAAATGATGGAGGAGGGGGGTATATATGAGTGGGGGTGGGGTACATACACCTCTAGACTGATCCTCATCATACTGCTGATCACTTCCATCCTTTTACTCTCATGGAATAACCAGCTTCCCCCGCCTGCTATTTCCAGCACAACACCTGCACCTTGTGCACAGCTGACAGCAGAGCATCGGCGCACAGTCACTGCTACACCCCCCCCCCCACTCTCTGTCACCCCCCCCCCACTCTCTGTCATCCCCCCCCCCCAATCTCTGTCATCCCCCCCCCCACTCTCTGTCATCCCCCCTCAGTACCACACCTGTTTATCTTCTCCAATGCATATCTTAGCCTGTATGTGTGTGGATGGGGGGGGGGGGGGGTTCTGTACAATAGGATTTCATGAGATCATAAATGAATTGTTGGGGGCACGGGGGGGGGGGGGGGGGTTCTGTACAATAGTATTTCATGAGATCATAAATGAATTATTGGGGGCACAGGGGGGGTGGGGGGGTTCTGTACAATAGGATTCCATGAGATCATAAATGAATTGTTGGGGGCACAGGGGGGGGGTGGGGGGGGGTTCTGTACAATAGTATTTCATGAGATCATAAATGAATTGTTGGGGGTGGGGGGGGGGGTGGGGGTTCTGTACAATAGGATTTCATGAGATCATAAATGAATTGTTGGGGGCACAGGGGGGGGGGGGGGGGGGGGTTCTGTACAATAGGATTTCATGAGATCATAAATGAATTGTTGGGGGCACAGGGGGGGGTGGGGGGGGGTTCTGTACAATAGGATTCCATGAGATCATAAATGAATTGTTGGGGGCACAGGGGCGCGTGGGGGGTGGGGGGGTCACCATCTCAGGGAGTCAGAATTTGGGGATCTATCGAAGTTTGGAGAGAAGATTTCTAGAACAGATTTTACATGTAACAGTTTCAGAGATGTGTGATTTATGGGGGCGGGGTCACATGGAAGAGGCGTGTCATGTGAGATAGATTGTAAGCTCAGCATTCCAGACTTCCTTCCCCTCTGAGGACACCTGATTGGTCCCCGGAGAGGGTCCTGAGTCCCGAATCCCATCCAGTCCATTCAATCCTCATATAGGACGATTTCTGGGCAAAGAGCAATGAATGATGATCCAGCAAGAAATAGAGGATCGGTGGTCAGGATTGGTGGACAGGATCGGTGGTCAGGATTGGTGGACAGGATCGGTGGTCAGGATTAGTGGTCAGGATCAGTGGTCAGGATCAGTGGACAGGATCGGTGGTCAGGATCGGTGGTCAGGATTAGTGGTCAGGATCAGTGGTCAGGATCAGTGGACAGGATCGGTGGTCAGGATCGGTGGTCAGGATTGGTAGTTGTGGGTCCCCCCCACCTTCTCGCCTGGATTCCTTCCCTCCCTGAGTCTGAGGTGTTCCCAATCCTCCTGTTGCATTATCCATTTTGGGCTCCCT
>NC_053495.1:765066-777566 GCF_905171775.1 Rana temporaria | reverse complement strand
GCCTTTCATTGTCGGGGTCTCAGTTCCGTCATTTCCAGACCCTCCGGGGCCCGCGGGGTCAGTCCGGGTGCAGAACCTTCATACCTGTAGGACTCATCTCCGTCTATCGGAAGATTTCCCTGAAATTCTGTCCCTTTCACCTGACGAAACCATCATAGCGGTCCAGACACATTTATATATATGAAGACGGGTCTCATCTCCCCCCCGGGGGTCCATGGTGGGCGGTGAATGGAACCTTCATGTAGTCCCCTCTGTTCCTCTCCACCACCCCCAACATCCACAGATCACAGGACTCTATCTCATTCCTGAGGTAGACTATGGAGTATGGGACTGTGGGACTATGAACTGTAATATGAAAGATGGACTATAGCCCATAAATGATAGAGTATGGACTATGAGATATGGACCATGGACTATAGACTAAGGGTCTATGGAGTATGGACCATGGACTATGAAGTATGGACTATGAGATATGGACCATGGACTATAGACTAAGGGTCTATGGAGTATGGACCATGGACTATGAAGTATGGACTATGAGATATGGACCATGGACTATAGACTAAGGGTCTATGGAGTATGGACCATGGACTATAGACTAAGGGTCTATGGAGTATGGACCATGGACTATGAAGTATGGACTATGAGATATGGACCATGGGCCATGGACTAAGGGTCTATGGAGTATGGACTATGAGATATGGACCATGGACTATGGAGTATGGACTATGAGATATGGACCATGGACTATAGACTAAGGGTCTATGGAGTATGGACCAGGGACTATGAAGTATGGACTATGAGGTATGGACCATGGACTATAGACTAAGGGTCTATGGAGTATAGAGTATGAAATATAGATTATGGATTATAGAGTATGAACCATAGAGCAGGGACTATGGAGTATGGACCATGGACTATCAAGTATGGACTATGAGATATGGACCATGGACTATAGACTAAGGGTCTATGGAGTATAGAGTATGAAATATAGATTATGGACTATGAACTATGGAGTATGGAATATGAACTTTGGACTACGGTACTATAACCCATAAAGGATAGAGTATGGACTATGGGCTAAGGCCGCGTACACACGGTCGGTCCATCTGATGGGAACGGTCCGAAGGACAGTTCTCATAGGTTCACCAATGAAGCTCACTGATGGTCTGATGTGCCTACACACCATCAGTTAAAAAAACAATCGAGTCCAACGCGGTGACGTAAAACACAATGACATGCTGAGAAAAATGAAGTTCAATGCTTCCAAGCATGCGTCGACTTGATTCTGAGCATGCGTGGGTTTTTAACCAATGCTTTTGCGTACTAACCATCGATTTTTACCTATCTGTTAGGCGTCCATCGGCTCAATTTTAAAGCAAGTTCTAAAATTTTTGACCGAAGGATAACTGACCGATGGGGCCCACACACCATTGGTTTGGATGAAAAGGTCCTTCAGTCCGTTTTCATCGGTTTGGACCGACCGTGTGTACGCGGCCTAAGGGTCTATGGAGTATGGGGGCTATGGAGTATGGGGCTATGAGACTATAGACTATGGAGTATGGGGGCTATGGAGTATGGGGGCTATGGAGTATGGGCTATGAGACTATAGACTATGGAGTATGGGGCTATGAGACTATAGACTATGGAGTATGGGGGCTATGGAGTATGGGGGCTATGGAGTATGGGGCTATGGAGTATGGGGCTATGAGACTATAGACTATGGAGTATGGGGCTATGAGACTATAGACTACGGAGTATGGGGGCTATGAGACTATAGACTATGGAGTATGGGGCTATGAGACTATAGACTATGGAGTATGGGGCTATGAGACTATAGACTATGGAGTATGGGGCTATGGAGTATGGGGCTATGAGACTATAGACTATGGAGTATGGGGCTATGGAGTATGGGGGCTATGAGACTATAGACTATGCAGTATGGGGGCTATGCAGTATGGGGGCTATGCAGTATGGGGGCTATGGAGTATGGGGCTATGAGACTATAGACTATGGAGTATGGGGCTATGAGACTATAGACTATGGAGTATGGGGGCTATGGAGTATGGGGGCTATGGAGTATGGGGCTATGGAGTATGGGGCTATGAGACTATAGACTATGGAGTATGGGGCTATGAGACTATAGACTACGGAGTATGGGGGCTATGAGACTATAGACTATGGAGTATGGGGCTATGAGACTATAGACTATGGAGTATGGGGCTATGAGACTATAGACTATGGAGTATGGGGCTATGGAGTATGGGGCTATGAGACTATAGACTATGGAGTATGGGGCTATGGAGTATGGGGGCTATGAGACTATAGACTATGCAGTATGGGGGCTATGCAGTATGGGGGCTATGCAGTATGGGGGCTATGGAGTATGGGGCTATGAGACTATAGACTATGGAGTATGGGGCTATGAGACTATAGACTATGGAGTATGGGGGCTATGGAGTATGGGGGCTATGGAGTATGGGGGCTATGAGACTATAGACTATGGAGTATGGGGCTATGAGACTATAGACTATGGAGTATGGGGCTATGAGACTATGGAGTATGGGGCTATGGAGTATGGGGGCTATGAGACTATAGACTATGGAGTATGGGGCTATGAGACTATAGACTATGGAGTATGGGGCTATGGAGTATGGGGCTATGAGACTATAGACTATGGAGTATGGGGGCTATGACACTATAGACTATGGAGTATGGGGGCTATGAGACTATAGACTATGGAGTATGGGGCTATGAGACTATAGACTATGGAGTATGGGGCTATGAGACTATAGACTATGGAGTATGGGGCTATGGAGTATGGGGCTATGAGACTATAGACTATGCAGTATGGGGGCTATGAGACTATAGACTATGCAGTATGGGGGCTATGCAGTATGGGGGCTATGCAGTATGGGGGCTATGCAGTATGGGGGCTATGCAGTATGGGGGCTATGGAGTATGGGGCTATGAGACTATAGACTATGGAGTATGGGGCTATGAGACTATAGACTATGGAGTATGGGGGCTATGGAGTATGGGGGCTATGGAGTATGGGGGCTATGGAGTATGGGGCTATGGAGTATGGGGGCTATGGAGTATGGGGGCTATGGAGTATGGGGCTATGAGACTATAGACTATGGAGTATGGGGGCTATGGAGTATGGGGGCTATGGAGTATGGGGCTATGGAGTATGGGGCTATGAGACTATAGACTATGGAGTATGGGGCTATGAGACTATAGACTACGGAGTATGGGGGCTATGAGACTATAGACTATGGAGTATGGGGCTATGAGACTATAGACTATGGAGTATGGGGCTATGAGACTATAGACTATGGAGTATGGGGCTATGGAGTATGGGGCTATGAGACTATAGACTATGGAGTATGGGGCTATGGAGTATGGGGGCTATGAGACTATAGACTATGCAGTATGGGGGCTATGCAGTATGGGGGCTATGCAGTATGGGGGCTATGGAGTATGGGGCTATGAGACTATAGACTATGGAGTATGGGGCTATGAGACTATAGACTATGGAGTATGGGGGCTATGGAGTATGGGGGCTATGGAGTATGGGGGCTATGAGACTATAGACTATGGAGTATGGGGCTATGAGACTATAGACTATGGAGTATGGGGCTATGAGACTATGGAGTATGGGGCTATGGAGTATGGGGGCTATGAGACTATAGACTATGGAGTATGGGGCTATGAGACTATAGACTATGGAGTATGGGGCTATGGAGTATGGGGCTATGAGACTATAGACTATGGAGTATGGGGGCTATGAGACTATAGACTATGGAGTATGGGGGCTATGAGACTATAGACTATGGAGTATGGGGCTATGAGACTATAGACTATGGAGTATGGGGCTATGAGACTATAGACTATGGAGTATGGGGCTATGGAGTATGGGGCTATGAGACTATAGACTATGCAGTATGGGGGCTATGCAGTATGGGGGCTATGCAGTATGGGGGCTATGCAGTATGGGGGCTATGCAGTATGGGGGCTATGGAGTATGGGGCTATGAGACTATAGACTATGGAGTATGGGGCTATGAGACTATAGACTATGGAGTATGGGGGCTATGGAGTATGGGGGCTATGGAGTATGGGGCTATGAGACTATAGACTATGGAGTATGGGGCTATGAGACTATAGACTATGGAGTATGGGGGCTATGGAGTATGGGGGCTATGGAGTATGGGGGCTATGGAGTATGGGGCTATGGAGTATGGGGCTATGGAGTATGGGGGCTATGGAGTATGGGGCTATGAGACTATAGACTATGGAGTATGGGGCTATGAGACTATAGACTATGGAGTATGGGGGCTATGGAGTATGGGGGCTATGGAGTATGGGGCTATGAGACTATAGACTATGGAGTATGGGGCTATGAGACTATAGACTATGGAGTATGGGGCTATGGAGTATGGGGGCTATGGAGTATGGGGCTATGAGACTATAGACTATGGAGTATAGAGTATGAAGACTATGGAACTATAGACCAGTGTTTCTCAACTCCAGTCCTCGGGGCGCACCAACAGGTCATGTTTTCAGGATTTCCCTCAGATCAAACTGCTGTGGTAATTACTAAGGCAGTGAAACTGATCAAATCACCTGTGCACAATAATGGAAAGCCTGAAAACAAGACCTGTTGGTGCGCCCCGAGGACTGGAGTTGAGAAACACTGCTATAGACCATAAACTATGGAGTATGGACTATCAAATATGGATTTTGGGCCATGGACTGTAGAGAAGGGACTATACAGTGTGAAGTATGTAATATGAAATATGGACCAGTGACATTGGGACTATGAAATAGTAGAGCTGCACGATTCGGGCTAAAATGGGAATCACGATTCTCGCGGCGTTACATCATCTTTCACATTAATACAAAAAAAATTGGGCTAACTTTACTGCTTCATTTTTTTTTTTTATTATTCATTGAAGTGTTTTTTTCCCCCCAAAAAATTGCATTTGAAAGCCCGCGGGGCAAATACTGTGTGACATAAAATATTGCAGCAATCGCCATTTTATTCCCCGGGGTCTCTGCTAAAATATATTTATAATGTTTGGGGGTTCCAAGTCATTTTCTAGCAAAAAATATTGATTTTAACTTCACAAACAACAAGTGTCAGAAAAAGGAATTGGACTTTAAATGGTTAAATTTCCTGCATTTCCACCCAGAAGTTTTCTCTGAGAAGGACGTTACAATGTTTCCTGTTGTTACAAATTTGGCAGACTGCCGAGTGATGAAGTCTCTCCACTTGTTATATGAAGGAATCAGCAAACGCTGCATTGGAGATCGTCAGGGGGGGGGGGGGGATGGAGATCACGATTTTTTTAACGATTAATTGTGCAGCTCTATGAAATATGGACTAGTTACTAGGGACCATTCCACATGGACTAAAGGAATATGGAGTATAGAGTATGGAGTATTAAGCATAGAGAATGGAGATGATGGAGAATGAAGCATAGAGAATGGAGATGATGGAGTATTAAGCATAGAGAATGGAGATGATGGAGAATGAAGCATAGAGAATGGAGATGATGGAGAATGAAGCATAGAGAATGGAGATGATGGAGAATGAAGCATAGAGAATGGAGATGATGGAGAATGAAGCATAGAGAATGGAGATGATGGAGAATGAAGCTTAGATGATGGAGAATGAAGCATAGAGAATGGAGATGATGGAGAATGAAGCATAGAGAATGGAGATGATGGAGAATGAAGCATAGAGAATGGAGATGATGGAGTATGAAGGACGTCTATCTGGTGATGATTTCACTGGGTATAAAATAAGGAATGCAAAATAGAAAGTCAATAGTGGGGGGAGGGGGGGTAAGGTTGGGTGGGGAAAACGAAAACTGAAAAACATGACTTTGTAGTACCCCGCATCGTCCGGATGTTCCCGCTCATTTGTAGCCCTGCATTATCCGGGTTGTTCCCGCTCATTTGTAGCCCCGCATTGTCCGGGTTGTTCCCGCTGATTTGTAGCCCTGCATTATCCGGGTTGTTCCCGCTGATTTGTAGCCCTGCATTGTTCCGGATGTTCCCGCTGATTTGTAGCCCTGCATTATCCGGGTTGTTCCCGCTGATTTGTAGCCCTGCATTGTTCCGGATGTTCCCGCTGATTTGTAGCTCTGCATCGTCCGGATGTTTCTGCTGATTTGTAGCCCCGCATTGTCCGGGTTGTTCCCGCTGATTTGTAGCCCCGCATCGTCCGGATGTTTCTGCTGATTTGTAGCTCTGCATCGTCCGTGTTGTTCACGCTGATTTGTAGCCCTGCATCGTCCGGGTTGTTCCCGCTCATTTGTAGCCCCGCATTGTCCGGGTTGTTCCCGCTGATTTGTAGCCCCGCATCGTCCGGATGTTCCCGCTGATTTGTAGCTCTGCATCGTCCGTGTTGTTCCCGCTGATTTGTAGCCCCGCATTGTTCCGGATGTTCCCGCTGATTTGTAGCCCCGCATCTTCCGGATGTTCCCGCTGATTTGTAGCCCCGCATCGTCTGGATGTTTCTGCTGATTTGTAGCTCTGCATCGTCCGTGTTGTTCCCGCTGATTTGTAGCCCCGCATTGTTCCGGATGTTCCCGCTGATTTGTAGCCCTGCATTATCCGGGTTGTTCCCGCTGATTTGTAGCCCCGCATCGTCCGGATGTTCACGCTGATTTGTAGCCCTGCATCGTCCGGATGTTCACGCTGATTCTCTGGTTTCGGTGGCTCCGGAATGCAGGTTATCGGGGGGGGGGGGGGGATTGTTACATTGCTATCATTTCCTTCCCTCTAATCCGGATCAATAAGTCACGGGTTCCTATGGGTCACATGCTGTGCGTTTTATGGAAAGGGGCGGGGACTTGTTTTTGGTTCCATGGACTTCAATGGATGAGAAACGTCTGTGAAATGCCCCCGGAATATGCGACCCGCAGAGGGGCGACCCGCAGAGGTGGGACCCGCAGAGGTGCGACCCGCAGAGGTGCCCCCCGCAGAGGTGCGACCCGCAGAGGTGCGACCCGCAGAGGTGCGCCCCACAGAGGTGCGACCCGCAGACAGAGGTGTGACCCGCAGAGGTGTGACCCGCAGACAGAGGTGTGACCCGCAGAGGTGGGACCCGCAGAGGTGTGACCCGCAGAGGTGCGACCCGCAGAGGTGCCCCCCGCAGAGGTGCGCCCCGCAGAGGTGCGACCCGCAGAGGTGCCCCCCGCAGAGGGGCGACCCGCAGAGGTGCGCCCCGCAGAGGTGCGACCCGCAGAGGTGCGACCCGCAGAGGTGGGACCCGCAGAGGTGTGACCCGCAGAGGTGCGACCCGCAGAGGTGCCCCCCGCAGAGGTGCGACCCGCAGAGGTGTGACCCGCAGAGGTGGGACCCGCAGAGGTGTGACCCGCAGAGGTGCCCCCCGCAGAGGTGTGACCCGCAGAGGTGTGACCCGCAGAGGTGCGACCTGGAATATGCGACCCGCAGAGGTGCCCCCCGCAGAGGTGCGACCCGCAGAGGTGTGACCCGCAGAGGTGGGACCCGCAGAGGTGTGACCCGCAGAGGTGCCCCCCGCAGAGGTGCGACCCGCAGAGGTGCCCCCCGCAGAGGTGCGACCCGCAGAGGTGCCCCCCGCAGAGGTGCGACCCGCAGAGGTGCGACCCGCAGAGGTGCGCCCCGAATATTCATCGCGGCCTTTGTGTCCTGAAATGTGCCGAACGTTTTATGTCGTCTTCCTGCAAATTACCAACTGAGGACATCGAATGTGCAACACAAACATTTCCTTCGTATTATACAAGATGTGCGCAGCGTGTCCGTCCCCCCCCCCATCCCCCCCCTACAATTCCCCATCCTAGGCTCTAAAAAATAAACTGGGAACTGCTGAGTACATACAATGCGCCGGATTCAGTTACCTGAGCGTATCTCTCCGGCCCGCGTAACGTATCTCCGATCTCTGATACATTACGCCGCTCTAACTTTGAGCGCAAGTTCTTTATTCAGAAAGAACTTGCGCCCTTAGTTACGGCGGCGTAACGTATGTGTTGCGGCGTAAGGCCGCGTAATTCAAATGGGGATGTAGGGGGATGTAGGGGGCGTGTTTTATTTAAATTTGTGTTGACCCCGCGTTTTTTTTTTACATTTTATTTGAACGGCGCATGCGTCATTGGTTTCGATGTGAATGTAAATTACGTCCAGCCGTATTCGCGAACGACTTACGCAAACGACGTAAAAAATTTCAAAACTCTGCGTGGGAACGACGGCCATACTTAACATTAGCTACGCCTCACATAGCAGGGGTAACTATACGTCGGAAAAAGCCGAACGCAAACGACGTAAAAAAAAAAGCGCTGGGCGGTCGTTCTTTTCTGAATCGGCGTAAATACTCATTTGCATATTCCTTGCGTAAAAATACGGAAGCGCCACCTAGCGGCCAGTGTGAGATTGCAGCCTAAGATACGACGTTTTAAGTCAATTACACCTGTCGGATCTTAGAGGGATCTATGCGTAACTGAATCCGGCCCAGTGTTTATAAACATTGATCAAAGAGGAGATAGAGAGATACAAAGTAACATTGTTTATAAACATTGATCAGACGGGAGATAGAGAGATACAAAGTAACATTGTTTATAAACATTGATCAAAGAGGAGATAGAGAGATACAAAGTAACATTGTTTATAAACATTGATCAAAGAGGAGATAGAGAGATACAAAGTAACATTGTTTATAAACATTGATCAGACGGGAGATAGAGAGATACAAAGTAACAGTGTTTATAAACATTGATCAAAGAGGAGATAGAGAGATACAAAGTAACATTGTTTATAAACATTGATCAGACGGGAGATAGAGAGATACAAAGTAACATTGTTTATAAACATTGGCCCAGATTCAAAGAGATTTTCTCTTTTTTTGCGGAGGCACAGGGCAACGTTTTTGCACTGCGCCCCCGCAAATTTGCACCGCTGCCCTCGATTCACGGAGCAGTAGCTCCGTAAATTGCGAGGGCGCGCCGGCAAAATTGCCCAACGTAAGCGCGCGCAATGTAAATGATCCCGCCGGGGGAGGGAATCATTTAAATTAGGTGCGCTCCCGCGCCGAGCGCATGCTCCGTCGGGAAACTTTCCCGACGTGTATTGCGGCAAATGACGTCGCAAGGACGTCATTTGCTTCAAAGTGAACGTGAATGGCGTCCAGCGCCATTCACAAATCACTTACGCAAACGACGTAAAATTTGAACGTCGCGACGCGGGAACGGCGGGTATACTTTAGCATTGGCTGCCCCTACTATTAGAAGGGGCAGCCTTACGCTAAAGACGCCGTACGGAAACGACGTACCTTGCGTACGCAGGGGGCGCGCAACTTTGTGAATCGGTGTTAGTATGCAATTTGCATACTATACACTGAGCACAATGGGAGCGCCACCTAGCGGCCAACGCAAGAATGCAGCCTAAGATATGCGTGGCATAAGAGCCTTATGCCGCGCAGATTTTAGGCTGCAGTCAGCGTTACGATGTTCCTGAATCGGGAGCATTCGTAACGCCGGAGCAAGTCAGCAATTGCGCTGTGTAACCTATGGTTACGCAGGCGCAATTGCTTACTGAATCCAGGCCATTGATCAGACGGGAGATAGAGAGATACAAAGTAACATTGTTTATAAACATTGATCAGGCGGGAGATAGAGAGATACAAAGTAACATTGTTTATAAACATTGATCAGACAGGAGATAGAGAGATACAAAGTAACATTGTTTATAAACATTGATCAGAGAGGAGAGAGAGAGATACAAAGTAACATTGTTTATAAACATTGATCAGACAGGAGATAGAGAGATACAAAGTAACATTGTTTATAAACATTGATCAGACAGGAGATAGAGAGATACAAAGCAACATTGTTTATAAACATTGATCAGACAGGAGATAGAGAGATACAAAGTAACATTGTTTATAAACATTGATCAGACAGGAGATAGAGAGATACAAAATAACATTGTTTATAAACATTGATCAGACGGGAGATAGAGATACAAAGTAACATTGTTTATAAACATTGATCAGACAGGAGATAGAGAGATACAAAGTAACATTGTTTATAAACATTGATCAGACAGGAGATAGAGATACAAAGTAACATTGTTTATAAACATTGATCAGACGGGAGATAGAGAGATACAAAGTAACATTGTTTATAAACATTGATAAGACAGGAGATAGAGAGATACAAAGTAACATTGTTTATAAACATTGATCAGACAGGAGAGATAGAGGGATACAAAGCAACATTGTTTATAAACATTGATCAGACGGGAGATAGAGATACAAAGTAACATTGTTTATAAACATTGATCAGACGGGAGATAGAGAGATACAAAGTAACATTGTTTATAAACATTGATCAGACGGGAGAGAGAGAGATACAAAGTAACATTGTTTATAAACATTGATCAGACGGGAGATAGAGAGATACAAAGTAACATTGTTTATAAACATTAATCAGATGGGAGATAGAGAGATACAAAGTAACATTGTTTATAAACATTGATCAGACGGGAGAGAGAGATACAAAGTAACATTGTTTATAAACATTGATCAGACAGGAGATAGAGAGATACAAAGTAACATTGTTTATAAACATTGATCAGACGGGAGATAGAGAGATACAAAGGAACATTGTTTATAAACATTGATCAGACGGGAGATAGAGATACAAAGTAACATTGTTTATAAACATTGATCAGACGGGAGATAGAGATACAAAGTAACATTGTTTATAAACATTGATCAGACGGGAGATAGAGAGATACAAAGTAACATTGTTTATAAACATTGATCAGACGGGAGATAGAGAGATACAAAGTAACATTGTTTATAAACATTGATCAGACGGGAGATAGAGAGATACAAAGTAACATTGTTTATAAACATTGATCAGACGGGAGAGAGAGATACAAAGTAACATTGTTTATAAACATTGATCAGACGGGAGATAGAGAGATACAAAGTAACATTGTTTATAAACATTGATCAGACGGGAGATAGAGAGATACAAAGTAACATTGTTTATAAACATTGCCAATGACGGAGAGAACAGGGAGATTCTCAGAGGCTCTGCAGTGTAATGAGAGGAAATAGTCAGCTGCTCTAGAATCAGATTCCATGCATCCTGTTCATTCTGAGTTGTCTCCTGGTTTGGAGGGAAATATTCTCTGATGACAAAGGAGTTAAATGTTTATTTTCTTTCTTTTCCGTTCAGCGTTTATAAACAATCACGATTCTGGCATTACGGTGACATAGAAATCACTTGTTGTGGATTCCGCCTGTCACAGTCCAATCACTCGCTGCCATTTAAAAGTCCAGGAAATCTGAAATTAAAATGTTACAGAGAGGGAAGGATCGAGGGAACGATCGGCTGTCAACATTCACAATTCAGCTTTCCAAACTCCTCTGACTTGTAAAGAAAATGAAATCTGTGACATTTATGAGCCGAGCGTCGGAAGAATCCCCCCAACTACTCTCCACCAGTTACCCCGCCCCCTGCCCCGCCCCTAATTCCCCCCTAGACACGCCCTCATAAATTATCTCATGAAATTACACTTAAATGTTTTATGCAAAAATAATATCAGAGCAGCCTCACTGTGCCTCATCCCTACTGATCACCCGACCTCACCCCTACCGATCACCTAACCTCATCCCTACCGATCACCTGACCTCATCCCTACCGATCACCTGACCTCATCCCTACTGATCACCTGACCTCATCCCTACTGATCACCTGACCTCATCCCTACCGATCACCTGACCTCATCCCTACTGATCACCTGACCTCATCCCTACCGATCACCTGACCTCATCCCTACCGATCACCCGACCTCATCCCTACCGATCACCTGACCTCATCCCTACCGATCACCTGACCTCATCCCTACCGATCACCTGACCTCATCCCTACTGATCACCTGACCTCATCCCTACCGATCACCTGACCTCATCCCTACTGATCACCTGACCTCATCCCTACCGATCACCTGACCTCATCCCTACCGATCACCCGACCTCATCCCTACCGATCACCTGACCTCATCCCTACCGATCACCTGACCTCATCCCTACTGATCACCTGACCTCATCCCTACCGATCACCCGACCTCATCCCTACCGATCACCTGACCTCATCCCTACCGATCACCTGACCTCATCCCTACTGATCACCTGACCTCATCCCTACCGATCACCTGACCTCATCCCTACTGATCACCTGACCTCATCCCTACTGATCACCTGACCTCATCCCTACCGATCACCTGACCTCATCCCTACTGATCACCTGACCTCATCCCTACCGATCACCTGACCCCATCCCTACTGATCACCTGACCCCATCCCTACCGATCACCTGACCTCATCCCTACCGATCACCTGACCCCATCCCTACCGATCACCTGACCTCATCCCTACTGATCACCTGACCTCATCCCTACTGATCACCTGACCTCATCCCTACCGATCACCTGACCTCA